>NC_089313.1:1036584-1336584 GCF_036669915.1 Pocillopora verrucosa | reverse complement strand
GGCTCTTTCAGATATATGCAATGTAACTTTAATGTTTCCAGTTTATGCAACAGAAGCCTTGCTCAAACTCCTTGGTCTTGGTTTAAGGAAATATTTCCGGTCTGGCTGGAATATGTGAGTATTTAAGAACGGAGTTTAAGTTGTGCTTTCTTGTGTTGCAGTTAAGGCTATCGTTTCTGACTTTGTAGAGTCTTTGTAGATTCTGACTTGCAACTAATTTTTGCTCAACGCGGCGCAGTCGCTGAAACTATGAACAACCGTGAATATCGACACTGATTGCATTTCGCACGGTGCACAACTGTGTGTATTAAGTGAACAGGCATCGAAGGATAGATACATTGCAGATCTTTGTTTGTTTTTTGGTGGGAGAAAACTTTGAAATATGTCAAACTGTTATTTACATATTCCAACAGCACCAGCTGTTAGTCAAAGAAAGTAAATATAGTATAATATAGTAAATATAGTAATATATATATAATATAGTAAAGTAAATATATGTAATATAGTAGAAAACTTTGAACTATGTCAAACTGTTATTTACATATTCCAACAGCACCAGCTGTTAGTCAAAGAAAGTAAATATGTTTTAGAAGAGTTTTCCCCGAATTCAGATCATTAGTTTTATAATCTGGGATTAATTGTCGGTATCTGAGCAACTGTAGATTTGCACCTACCCTCGCCTAACCCAACACTAACCTTGGCTCAGTTGTTATCAGTTGACTGTTGTCGGGTGGGTGTGCAGTTGCTTAATTACTGACATTGATCCATTAACTTCCTTATCGTGAACTAAACGCTTCTATGGTTACGCTATCTCACAGATTCGACTTCTTTGTAACTGTGGCTGGTTTTATTGGTGCAGTTTCAACATCCTTCAGTTTTATCGTCTGTGTGAGACCCTTGAGACTTTTGCTGTAAGTATTCAGTTCTTCTTAAAAATCTTATTGAGTTCTTCATGTTACTAAAGCAATTAATATTCCTTGCAGACTTTTTAAAGTGAAAAAAAGATACCGTGACTTGTTTGAGACAATAGGTGTCTTGTTACCTCGAATGGCCAGGTAATGCTATCTCTGTTCTAGTGGAATTGTCCATTGTTATGTAGGCGTCGCACTGTTGCTGAAAGTTTATTCATGGCTGAGCGTGAGAATGACAGTTTGTCACGCAACGTCTTCTGCTAGGCTAATGCGATTTGCTAACGTCACCCAAGCACTAACGTGCAAGAAACGATTTTTCTCTCAGGGTTGCCGTCGTCATTCTGTTGATTTACTACTCGTTTGGAATCATTGGAATAGAATGTTTCTCTGGACTCGAACTAAAGGATTGTTGTGTGTAAGTATTTTCCGTTCCAGTTACAGTCTTTTATCGAATATTTTTTCACATGGATTCTTTACAGGTAGTCTCTCAAACTAATGATTGTTTATCGAAACGACCGCATGAAGACCAAGCTCGATCTAATGTTCGGCGTGAAAGTAATATAATGTAAGTCGATCACGTTAAGGCTAATTTGGTGTGCGAACATTAGGGGAAGTAGTATTCTGCATATGTTTGAAACCAGAAATAGCTCAAGTGGAATCGACGTATTCCACCCAATAACCAGTCTGTCCTCTTATTTCCCTTCATTATCTTTTGGATGGTCTCAGTCCAGCCACAAGTCACCTTTAGCTCGGAGGTTAAAAGTCTCACGCTCTAATTGTCTGGAAGATCGTTGGGTCGAATCCCAGTTGAAGCGCTGAACATTTGTTTCTCTCCAATATGGGTCGGTCACCGACTCAACAACCTCGTCTTTCCTGGCATTGAGTTTTATTTTGCACACTATCATGCAGAACAGGCATTTCTTTGACGTATTTTAGTCGAGCAGTGATTTTCAGGCTGTGCGGCGGAAGCATTCGTCCCTATTGCTCGCCTCGGCTGAGAAATGCACAAAAATCCGCCAGCATTTTTAGACCTATGATAGATTGAGAGAGAGAGACCTATGAGAGATTGAGTAAGACGTTACGATTTACATTTTGGTATTCCTGAATGTATCTCATCTCTAACTGTATTTTTTTTATTTTGCACAGAAACACTTCGTGGGAAGGAGCATACAAGGAGGGTGGCTATCATTTGAACAACTTCGATGATTTACTACATTCATACGGCAAGCGTCTTTAAACTGTTTTCTGGTTAAAGTATTATTGCAAATAGGGAAGAACCACAAATGAAGCACTTTTTTTATAACGAACAAAGGATATCTAGTTTAAGGATGACTAGTTTCTGTGTTATAGGCAGCTAAACCACACTGAGGGACACCCCACGTCTAAGCTCGATTTCCGCCGTTTTCTTAAGTCCATTCTTCATTCGATCTTCCCCGACGGCGTGGGGGGGGGGGGGGGGGGTGGGAGTGGGTGGGTGGTGTGAGCGCAGGCGCAATCTCAATTCCCGAAAAACGGCAGGTAATCGAGCGTACCCTCTGTCGTTATCACCCCGGTACTACAAAAGACCTCTTTTCACCTTTCAATTGTAAAACGTCTGTAAACATCCAGCAATTAGCATACACTTATCGTAATTATTTGCGTCATTGCGTCACTTAATGCGATTTTACAGAAATAGCCCATCATGAGGTAAATTTTGATAAATGGGCCTTTTACTGATACGCAGGTAATTAAGAATTCAAAATCTTTCTCCAACTCACCCACCAACTCACTTCCCTTTCCGCCTCATGCTTGCAATTTTCTCAAATTCTTTAAAATGGCCACCCTTCCATTGGAGAGTTTTATCACATCGTATATAACCGTTTTTTATTACCATTATCTGCAGTGACTTTGTTCGAGTTGACAGTGGTAAACAACTGGTTTATAATAATGGTAAGAAACACGATTGCTTGTTTCAGTGTTCCACTTGCTTCATAAGCTTCCGACGGTGTTTAGTTGGATCAGCCTTCGTGAGTGCACGGGATTCCTGTGCATCATTATAGTTGGGTTTAATTGGTTACCTTTTGGTGGAGCTAACGGCTTGTTTTGTGCAACTTCTGGATTAGTTTTTGCCTTTTCATAATCAGCTTTCTTTTCCTATTTATTGACAGGAAGGGATAGTATACCTGACATCAGACTGGGCCAGTGTATTCTTTATGTTATTTTACATTGTCACAATGGTAAGTCATAAAATCACCGACTATCATAGTGACACAAGTTTTTAGACAAAGATCTGCATACTTGGGCTTTTGAAATAGCTTCGGGGGAAGGGGTACGAAAGTCAACGTTTGCTCGGTGTGTGTCGCTGTCCTGTCATAACCACTAACCCATTATAGACTGTTTTGTGGCCAATTAAAGATCCCATCCTAATCACATTTGGGCCTACACGGTAAGTTTAGGAAAGCTACTCTTCAGCGAGTTACTTAGGCTACCTATTAGGTCCATATGCGACACGCGGAGATAGAAAAATTATTATAGAATGAAAGAGATGGTAAATTTTGACCCTAGTAGATGAGTAACCAAAACGTTTCTGAAACATTTCAGGCTTTTTTAGCTTTTTTTATCTTCTTCTATGTGCCTTTAGAAAATAATTATTTTACCATAGTTTTATCAGTTCTCGGTAGTCAGGTAATCAAGTATCCTCTTTTTCTATCTTATTTTGACCAGGTTGTTATGACAATTGTTGTGGCGTTTATCCTGGAAGCCTTTCGCTTCCGGATTAAATATAGACAAGAACATCCTGCAGACGAAGAAGGTGAAGAGCTTCAGATATTACTCTAATCGAGACTGTTCTGGACCACTCCGCCGTAAATAACAACATTGAAATGATGAAAACGTTCTCTGTTGTCTCTTTTGTCAATGAATTTCGTATTTCAAAGATCACGTATCTTCGATCGTTAGTGTCACAGACGTTGTACAGCAAAATAAACCTAAGTCGTGTGTGTTACCTTTCAACCTACCATAAAAAAAGGAAAAGGTTCGCAAAGCGTACACATTATACGAATTGGCGTTAATTTTTTTGCTTGTCAAGATGGAGAATAGCTGCACTTAGAGGAAAGTGTATTCAATATTGACAAAATGGTTTACCTCTCCACAGAGGATATGAAAATCAGGATGGAAATCATTGTGACCTACGAAGAACTCCTGGCCTTGGGCGAAAGCTATGTGGAAGATCTGCAGCCCGATCAGCTCGTAAGAATATCATTATTTCGTTGTCTGTCAGACATTTTCGGTCAACTCCCAAGTTTTCTGTTTTTAAAGGAATGTTCCTTGAGTCATGAAACACCAACAAGCACCAGCAAGCATAGGACATGATTTCCCACTACGGTAGTATCAAAATGACCGTATATTTATGGTTTCCATTTGCGCTATATTCCGTTCAACAACTTAACAATAAGTTCAAAACTTTCAATCTACTATCACTGGTTATCAAAATGAATTACGAGATACCATCCAAGGGTCCCGCAAGACAGCTTCCTATGCTCATCAGATACATTCAACCGTTGAGAGACCCATAAGTTTCATTGAACGTATAAACAGGTATCGTTATTTAAGGGTTCTTGTTCATAAATTTTACACTTGTTGGGCTGTAGTATTTTGGTCGATATACTAAGGTCTCAAATGCGTAGCGGCCTGTTGTACCGAGGTTTAACTGTTTTAATGCAGTTTGAGACTGTTATGTGACTCGCGTACACTCATTTCATTGCAGGTTCATTACGAAGGAAAACGCCCCAAGACGAAAATGGATTTGAGAGTAATAATGTACGACGATGAAGTCCAGGTATAAACTTCTCATTTATCATTAATTGATGAATTATTCGGTAGTAAATAAGTCAGTTGTTAACTGATGAATTATTCTGTAGTAAGTAAGTCAGTTTTTAATTGTTAAATTACACTGTAGTAAATTAGTCAGTTAGACAAGTAATGTAAAAGCGACGAGGTCACACCATTTTGTCATTGCGCCCCTTTTTTTCGTTCTTTGAATATTATCTCGTTTGCGATAAACCTGTTTCGCTTTCCTTGTGGCAATGGATACAAAATGAAGAGCCCCTCGACATGGAAGAACCTTTAGCGCACGCTCATATAACAGAAGATACAATGGCCATGTCTCCTACCAACTCTCCTTCATCATCAGTCCCCGCGAACACGTTATCCAATGGTCTTGTGACTGATGAGGTAACAATGGGAGAAGTAAACACAGAGTCAGACGAGTAAGAAGCCATCTTTTGAAAATGTTTTGCTTTTCCTTGTAGCAATGGATACAAAATGAAGAGCCCCTCGAAATAGGAGAACCTTTAGCGCCTGCTCATATAAATGATGAGGTAGAAATGGTAGAAGTAAACATGGTGATAGACGAATAAGACGCCACCTTTTGAAAATGGGAGCGGGAATAACAGATACCCTCCAACAAGGTTCAACAGATTACTCTATTATGTATATATAATCAGTAAACTCTTACCTAAAATAAGGCGGATACTAGTTTGATTGGTTCCTATGCGGTTGGTTTTTCAAGCGCTCCTAGGGAAGGTACATTTTTTATTGGGGGGGGGTGGGTGGGTCGGGGTATTTTAGAAATTTTTTGCGAAAAAAGTCGTGACCCTCCCACTTCCCAGAATGGATTAATGCATGACCCCTCACAAATACCTACACAAAAACATCTGACCCTCCCCCCACCTCCTCCAGGACAAAAATAACCGGAAGTGAAAATAACTAACCGGAAGAGGTACTCACACAACCACGTCTGTGCACAAAGCAGTTAATTGCGTGGCGTGTGATTGCACGGTGAAAACTTGAAAATGGGCAAGGATATACGAGGAATAGAAAGAGGGGAATGCGCTTGTGGTGAATGCGAGGATTTCGTGAGGTCAGATGGGCCGACTCGCCTTCCTAAAAAGGATGCCCGCTACTCCTCTGACTATGTTGATGGCACATCAGGTGAGGAACCAAGTGAAAGTGTAAGCCCGAGTAGCTTAAGTGACGAATCGTCACCGGAGACTGAAACATTTCGGAAACATTACCGCCGTAAAAATATGGACGAAAGCGGACACGGGTCGAAAGAGACGATTATGTTAGTTGGAAAGACAGTTTTTTGATATAATATTTCGACACCTGTAAATAAGTCAGATTAATCTTGACTGGTAGCTTTGCTTGTATATACAAGCTTTAGGTTTCTACACACTTCGCGTGTTTGTTAACTAATAAGATTCAACTAAGCGACATGGAGTCATTTTTTCCTTGTCAAAAAAAACTGTGACCCTCCCCCGGTTACGAATAAAACAGGTTTGACCCTCCCCAATTTGTAAAAAAAATACTAATAACCCTCCCCTCCGAAGCCCCGGCCCACCAACCCCCCCTCTCTTCCCCCCCCCTCTTCCCCCCCCCCCCCCCAATAAAAAACGTATCTTCCCTTATCAATGTATCTGGGGCTGCTCTAACGTCACGTAATGAACTGTAGTTATGTGACGCCGCATTGTTTGTCACACAACGAAAGGGTAGAGCGTCAGTTCAGTGTATTCAGCTGGAAATTGTAAAAAGACTTCTAAGACCAGGTTAAAATGGTAAAGGTTTACTTATTATTAACAATTCCGCCAAAATATTTAGATTTCCTAGTGGATTATTTTCATTCTGAAAAAAGAAAAAACCATACTCTGGGAAAGTCTTTTAGGGGGCGAGACAGAGAGAGCAGACCATGACATTGCGGCTTTAGGCTAATCCGCCCATCGCATGCTGACTGTTTTTTCACGTTACCATAATGCGCTCACTTACTTGTAAAACTTAGTCTCTTAATACTCCACTATAACGAAACATAAGCTGAAAGCTTCTAGTCTCCAAATTTATTATCAAGAATTCTAGTCCAGAAAAGGAAGCGAAAAGACATTAGTTGTGAAAAAGCTAGTTGATCACTTTTGAAATATAATTTCCCCCTTTACGACAAACCTTAGCAGCATTATTTACGTAGTAAACCTTGAGAATATGCCATACACTTAGTTTACTTTTTTATTCGGCTCTTATGCAGGCGACGTCAGTGAAAAAGAAAATAATACAAGCTTAAAGTTAAATAATTTTGCAATAAATATTCCTTGATTCCGTTTGATGAAATGTCTAACTCTAGTCGATCTCCCAACGCGAAGTGTTTTTCTTTTCCATTCTCTTGACAAGGTAAGCTTAACAGTTGCATACAGAACATACCTAATGAGTTTAAGCACAACCCGTGTTCCCTTTTTTTTCTTTTTGTATTGTTTTTGTTTTTTCTAATTATTTTCCGTTTTTTTTCCACGCAAAATATGATCACTTGACTTGTTGATGTACTTTGAAGCTCCCAATGAGTGATTCCAGAAAGTAATTTGTTCCTTTTTTGCGGCTTTTAAATCCAACCGCTGATTAACGAGTATTTATTCAACAGTTAGACACCACTAGCGGTGTTCCACCCCGTCACATGACCGTACAGCATGATACATTCCTCCTCAGCTTACAGATCCGAGGGAGTACGGTCATAAGACGAAGTGCAATCTCTTCAGTCACGTCGAGCCGATGTACCATGATCCATTCTTCTGCAGGATTCTGAAATGAACTTTGTAAACTCTGCGCAGTACTTCCATTCCCTGAATTTTGTTCTTCGCTTATGGCGGGCTCTTCCTCTGCCGTCAATGTATTTTCCAATTCATTGCTTTGGGTAGGGGTGTCCACTTCGTGTTCACCCCCAGGAACTAGTTTCGCATTGCCTTCGTTTCCGTCTCGTAGTACCCCCGTTTCCGAAGATACTCCTTCGTTAATAACTCGTACTTCTTCGTCTTCGGTATCGGGGTTGGTAGTAGTTTCCACTAGCCCTTCTACTGCGGATGTCTCAATTTCCGGAGGTATTACATGTACCTCGGCAATGGCTTGTATTTCGTCATCTTCGGTGTTTGCATCGGTTCCCGATGTGTCGCTTTCCGACAATTCATCGTCTTCGGTAAACGGATAAGCCAAAGCAGTGACCACTGTAAGATCCGAGTCGTATCCGTCAAGATGGCGGTGGCGACTTTCAGATTTAGTTTCACTTGTCTGCCTTTGGATTTCGGTGAAGGCATTTCCCTCGTCACTGCTGCCTTTGGTTTCTTCAGCCTTAGTTTCTTCTTCTTTATTTTTCTTCGCCTGTTCGTCAATAACAACTCGTACTTCGACTACACGCCCTCCTAGACCTTCAGCAGATGTTTCAATTTGTTTAGCTTCGCGTGCAATAATCTCTTGAGAAATTTCAACGTCAGCTTTGACTTCCTCCTGTTCATCGGTTTTGTTCTTTTGTGGCGACAACTCTTTGTTTCCTTCACAGTTCAACTCATCAGCGCTATTTTCTTTCTCTTGATTGCGCTCTTTTGTTGTCCCATTCTCTAAATCGTCTGCCACGTTTGATTTTACTTCAGAGGTTTTTGCGTCTTGCTTTACTTCAACAACCACAACAACATCAGCTGTTTCTCCGAGCGCATCTTTGTCTTGGATCTCAATTTCATGATCTTCCCTCTGCCTTTTCAACTCTCGATTGCTGTCTGTTAACTCTTTCTTTCTCTTTACTGCTTTCGAATTTTCTTCGCATTCGGTCGATTTTTCTTCAGTATCTTTTTGGGCGACACTTTGTTCTTCAACACTTTCCTCCAATCCAGAACATTCATTCTTGTCTTCCTCCTCATTCCTCTTTCTAGCTCCCTTATCTGCGTTTACAGTTTTTTCATCCCCTTTCGATTTTTTCTTCCCATGTGGAACAGAACTTGGATTCGTAAACTTCCTCAATGAACGACGCAAAATATTCTCCTTCTTCCTTTTCTTCAGTGAAAGTTCCGTTGTCCCTTCATGTGCCTTTGCGGAGCCGTCTTCCTTTTCTGCGTTGCTTTCTTCGTTTTCGAGAGAATTACCCTGTTTCTCTTCAACAGAGCCCGATTTCTCCTCTGCTGTTGCATCTTCTTCCTCCGCTACAATCGATTTGCGTTCTTCTCGGTTGTTTGAAATTTTCTCTTCAAAGTCGGCTTGCTTGCGTAGTGCACCGCCATCCATAAGGTTGACGTCATTAGTTTCTTTGCCCACACCAATTTTAGCGCTCGCGTTAATTTCACTTTTTTCTTCATCTTTTTTACTTGATTTTCCTTTTGGTTTTTTAAGACTCTGTTTGTTGCGCTTGAAGCTTAGAACTGTCACTTTTTTCTTCTGCTTACCGGTCTCTTTCTTCCTAGGGTCCGCTTTTTCTTCTCTCTCATCATCTTTATCATTCGATTCACCTTTGTCAGCAGCAACAGGTAGTTTGAGCGAAGTCTCCTCCACGTCCATATCCTGACGATCTTCAGGGCTCTCGAATTTTTCAGATCGCTCCCCATGGCCTTCGCATGCGTCAGTGTTAAAGGTCTGGCTGACATTGTACTTGCCTTTTGTGGTTTGACGGAAACTTGCAAATTGCTTTATATTCATTCCTTTGTTGTTCGTCGCTGTGGACTTTTCGTTTTGGACTCCCTCGGGAGAAGTAAACGGTTCTCTGTTTTCCATCTCCACCGAACCTTCAACAGTCTCGAATTTCGCTTCGTCAGCTTTATCTGCTCGTTTGTCACAAATCTCATCCGTCTTCTCCTCGAAGATCTTCGGATCCTCTGCGATAGTTTCACATTTCAAAATTTCAACACGTTTTTCTTCATCGAGTGAGGCTTTGCGTTTGGAAATTTTACCTTTCTTAGAGCGGCGAAAACTTAATCTCCCCTTTTTGGTGCTGTTGGCTTGATCAGGTTTGAGGGTTTGTTTTTCATTGCTCTTTAACTCTTGAGTTCTTTGTGTCTCCTGTTCACCTTGGCTTTCTTTGTTCGTACTTTCTTTAGCTGTTTCTTCCGTCGTTGCGATTTTCTTGCTGTCCTGTAAGGTGCTTTCTTCTCGGTCAGTTGCCGTTTCACTTGCTTTTTTCTCCGCAAAGATTTCTCCTTTTCCTGCCGTATTCATCTCAGAATTATCGACAGTATTTTTTTTGTCGGGAACAAAATAAGAACTTTCCTGACCTTTAAACCCGCTCTCCAAACGTCCATTAGATTGTGCTTTTGTTGCCTCTTCTCCGCCCTGCGTTTCTGGCGTCGATTTTCGGCCGGGTTCGTCTTTGGCGCCGAAAAGCTGCTTGTCGATTCCACTTGTTTGCGAACTCTCTGCCATTTTAAATACGAAATTTTAGAAAGATCCTAACGCTTGCGTTACAAACTTGTCTTAACAGAAATGATTAGAATTGTTTTAACTGAAAGAGAGATATCAAATCTGTCCAATGATCGTCACAGGGACAGTCACGTGACGCATATGCACGTGAAATTAACGAGTGTTTTATACGAGAGCTTTATCAGCTTGGCATCGAGTTTTTCGCGTCGTCAATCTAGGCAATGTGCGTTTTTCTTTTATCGCTGAGATTGTTTAGCCGAATTTTATGGTCTAGAGGAAAAGGGTATATAGTTAGTTGTACAGTGTTAGTAGCCAATCAGAATAATTTTAAAGTCGTAAACTTTCTGCCACATGTTGACAAGGTGTAAAAATTAGCGCAGTGCTTTAAACACGTAAGCAGTGTCACGAGCTTATATGTGATTTACATGTGAAAAGAACGTGAACAACTAGATCAACACTCATTCTGATGCCTCGAATATAATTTTTATTTGTCTTTTTCCGTTTAAAACTGTTAGCCACAAAAATTACCTCAAAATAACGCTTTTTGTCTTAACAGTGGATTTCCCTTAGCCTTCATTTTGACGGAGCGTGTTTTAAGCTGTTTTTTCAGCGCTCTTTCATCGAAACGTTTCCCTCTCGATAGCGATCAATACACGAACAGTTATTTGCATCCTTTACTTGGTCCTCGCTATATTAAGTTGCGGTTCGAGCATTTTACATGCACGCACTTAATCAATAGAGAAGGTTCTTGCGAACGGCAAAAACATTTCATCATTCCCTAAAATATTTTGCCTTAGGAGAATGCGTTTGTTCCTGATAAGAATAAACTTTTCTTTTACTCGCTCCTTTTTTGGAAGTATATGAGGATTCAATAAGTAAACGAAGTAAAGGTCGAGCTTAAAATCCCTTATGATTCTCATGTGAGTTTAATAAAGGTTACTACGTCATGCTAATCTGTAGCCACGAGCTAACTTAATTGAATGTGAAGGAAAACGCGCTTAAAATATTACTTTGCTAACTGAGATAGAAAACACCGAAATGAAGGCATGAGGGTGATTAAGAATGAAAAATATTGGTACAGATTGCAAATTTCCGACTGAAATATTGAGGCTCAATTTTTCACGATTTGTGAAGTGTAACGCACGCAATGGGCACATTGCTGAGAAGGCTTTGGGAGTCATTCTCGGTTGTTTCATCTAGTCTCAGTTCACTTATTTCATACTAAACGCGGCGGTCAAGTTCGGGGGACTAAAGTTCAACGAACAGGTCTATTTATGGGTGCAATCAATCGATTATTCATTTACCCTATGAATGTCGAACCCGTTTTTTCGAGGAGACATATTTTTTCCATCCATGATAAAAGAGTAAACTGAATTTTATGTGCCATAGCTAAACAGCTTCAACAATGCGAGTGAAGAAAAAAGCTTAAGCTAACGGAAAGCAGGACATTCAAATTAATCTACAATTATAGCTATCTTGAATTTGGTAAAAAGGATTTGTTTTTTTTCAGTGGTTAAAAAAACAGCGTGGTAGCTGATCCCCTCAAGGGCTACGATGGTTTTCTGACATCTCTTTCATAAAGCTCTGCTTAAACAATGAAGTGAGGACACGTTCCGTCAAGTACTCTCGAGCGAAAACGTCCAAAACTCCACAGCCCCAATTTTTCCTGTTTAAGAAATCTCAGACTCGCACAGACTTAAAGGCATTTGTTTTGATATTCGTTTAATATCTTGTTATTTTTTTTTACAGATAAACCAGCCTTCCCTCGAAATCAAAAGAATAAAAATGCATTTTGAAATCTATAAAATAAATATTTTTGCTGGTTCCCTAAATCTGGTACATAATAAAAAGACGGAACGAACTATAAATTTAAATCGCCTTTTTTCACCAAAATATTTTTGTTCAAACGATGCTTTTAAAACTAAACCCATTTGAACTCTTCTCAAATTAAACCATCTACGTTTCTTTACAACCCTAAACATTTTCTAAAGTTCCGAATATTTGGAGCGTTACAAAATTTGGAGAAATCATGATAGTGAAATGACTTTAAAAAAATTAATAAAAAAAAAAACTCTCGCTCGCAATATCCTCCTGGAGCTTAGAAACTCCGAACTGAACAAATTGCATCGGCTATGCGTATTTCTTCTGATCACAGTGTTGAATGAAATAATTCATATTTTCTGAAATCTTAACAAAACGTTTCAGCGATACGATTATTTTTTTTTTCGAAATAAACTATTTCGAAAAGATAGATTTCTAAGGCAATGCCAAAGAACTGAAAACTGTTAAAATGCAAAGCGGTGGGTCCATCATGCGCCGCACAGTCAATGCCGAGGATTTTTCAGTTATATAACTTGATTTGATTTCTTTAGAGTTAAAGGGAACTCATGATAGCATGGTGACTTGATCAGTTACGTAATGAGGAAAATGTTAAAACAGCTTCAAAACGACCAGCTTATTTTAAAATGTGATATGTAAAAAAGGCAGCAGTAAGGTTCTTGAGCGGTTGAAATGAAAATAGAATAAAAAAAAAATAGCCATCGTTCTTTGATCATGTCCACAATCCTCAAACGTTTTTTTTTAAGCTCGTGATGGCAGTTCATATGTCAGATTCTTGTAATTCAAGTGAGCTACGCAAACTGCCCTCTTCAAAGTTTGTTACTGCTCACAACAGTGTCTCTTCAATCGGTTTTGCCGCTTCGATCTTCTTTTGAGCCTTTTCGATCATTTTTCGCTGTTTAATCGCAGTTATGAAGTAGTGGGGGTATTTCTTGATCAAAGGCCTAATGAAATACACCAGAACTTGTCTTGTGGCTTCTTTTGCTTGTTGCGCACGATTCAGCAGGGAATTCCAAAGAACGTCTAGTTTTACAAGGCCAAAACCATAGGCACACACGGACATTTCGTACTGAAGAAGGGAAGAAATTGAGCTGGCCAGAAGAAAATTGTCGGTGTTCAATCCAAGACCTTTGAACATCGCGTGCACTTCTAAGTAGGTTCCGGTTGAGGGCACGCCAATCTTGTCTTGTAGGTTCTGGAGACTCTCAACTTTCTTGATCACTTCCATTAATTCGTCCCCGTCGGGTTCGATTTTGTCAGAAACTACACTTTGAATCTCTTGGATTTCTGTAGAAACATCTGGGACTGCGATGTTTTCGCCCATGGCGTCTATGACTCCTTCTACTCCAACATCAGGGCTTCCATCGTCTTGACTGACTAGCTGTGGAACAATTTCCTCGGTGTTCAGGTTGTCCACTACTGGTGGGGTTAGAAGGATCTCTATCGGCAGAGGCTCCTGTTTTTCTTTTTCTTCTTGTCGTTGTTTCTTCTTCTTCTTTGATCGTCTGAATGTCAGACTACGTCGGAATCGACTCTTAGACTTTTCCTTTTCGTCCTCCAGAGTTTTCGTTTGTTCATCTTCTGTTAGTTCATCGCCAGAACTTGGAATTGGCAACTCGCTAGCGGTGACGAGCGAGCGATGTCGTCTGTGTCCATTCTTCTTCTTCTCTGGTTTAAGAGTTTCTTGTTCAGGAGTTTCTTGTTCAGGAATTTCTAATTTTGAAGTTTCTGGTTGTGGAGTTTCTTCTTTAGGAATTTCTGGTTCAGAAACCTCTTCTTTCGAAGTTTCGTCTCCCTTTTTATCACTTTTCCAATGAAACATTCCAGTAAGGCTTCGCTTAACGGAAAAGCTCTCTGCCATGTTCACTTGAATAGCTACAATGACATAAAAACAGATGAACTTTGGTAGCAAGAATTTATGTATTCGTCCTTATATAGCAGAATGAGTTCAAACGTGTTAATTCCCTTACTGATGCAATGCATTACAAATAAGCGTGCCGCTCACCAGTGGAACACGTTGATTGGACAAACATACGACAAGTGAAACAATTGCTTCGTTTAGATTCGGCAGTCTCGATCAAAGTTCACATAGTTTGTTGTCGTAACGAATTTGTCAATTGAACTTTAATATGAAAATAAATTGAACATTGTTCGCTGAAAGGTAAAATACAGAATTATCTCCTTGTTGGTCGTACGTAGTTCCTAAGATTATGTTTCTCCCATGGCGTACAATCCGATTGCATGAGAAATGCACTGAAACCCTTTGTAGGCAAAGAAAAAATTCACATGGAGCCTTAACCTTGTACAAACAGAGCGTCACGTTAGTGGCAGAAATTTTATTGAAGTTAGGTTTTTATTATGAGTTTTTTCTTTCGTTGCAATAAAAAAAGTAACCAAGATTGTGTTACAGTGTTTTAAGCCGCTGTCACCATTTTTTTTTTTACAGTATCGGTCAAAAAAGAAAAAATTTCAGGTCAAGAGACTGAAGTAAGGATTGAGAATACATTCTTGCAACCAACACCACCATCAATATATGACGAGACGTAAGGAGAATCTGCATTTTGACGAGAGGGTCCAAAGAACCGAAGTCAAAATAGATTATGTAAATATTCCGTGATAAAGCTCAACCAAAAGTTTCGGTTGGAACATGACCCTTGAAAATGACCCGAGAATGTTTTAGGTGTTGAGGTAAATGCTTATCATAACTCGAACTCAGAAAAAATAAAAACGCAGTCGTCTTCATGAAGTTCCATACTCTTTTGCCTTGGACTTTTTTTTTTTATCTGAGTTCAACGTATATATGAGAGAATAAATTTTTTAGCTTTTTTGAGAATGCTTGGAGATTAAGTCAGAATATTTACGTAGCGGTTAAACCTTTGAAACTATGGGACGTTCAAGTACGATGGGAAACGCGAGGTAGGCACGCGACAAGCTCGAGTCCGATCATAAATAATGCGTTGACCTTTATAAAATATTCGTTTGGACCATTGCATAATATGCGGCTGTACCTAATCTCGGATGTTTAGATAAATGAATGTTTCATCATTGGTCCACCGCCAACTGTTATCGTGACCATTCCATTCCTTCGCCGGAAACAGGGTCGAATTCAGCCATGGGGAACGTGCGTAGATGGCCTGCAATTTTAATTAGCGTCCTCCCCCTTTCCCGCCTCTCCGAACAGAAACAACATGCACATGATTGGAAACGTGCCCAAGACTCCTTAAATCTTGAGCTATAACTGTGTTTTTTTTTCTCCGCCGACCTTGCGATTGATTGTCGATTGTAGCTTTTGTACGCTGTTAGCGATGCGATTTGGGCGCTATCATTAGTGTATTTAAAGTCTCCCACATAAATCGAGTTTTGATAAAGCGATATATGCTATTATTATCCAACTGCGATATATAAAGCGGTATGTTATTATTATTCAACTGCACAAAGCAGAGTAAGACAAAAACGCTTGAATCGAGTACAAACATCTTGAGATATATTGCATTGTAGAAAAACCTGTTTAACCAGTCGGCTGCGCGCGCTACGCTTCCCCATGTGCTTCGCTTTTTCCCCTTTCTAAGACATGCACATGAAATAAGCATTTGGATAATAACTTATAAGACTTTTTGGTGTGTAGTATCGCTGAGTATAAATTGCTCATCGCTCATCAAAAAAGAAAAGAAAAAAAAAGGGACAAGTATTTTCTTGGAACGAAATTTTCGTACTCGCTTTGCTAACATGAAGTTGTAGAAACTCTTGTTCATTTACGCCATAGGCGCCTTCAAATCGTGTTTGAAAAAGAGCGGGAAAGCGTGACAAGACGAGGTTTTTTCGTTGTTCTTCCTATGTATCCGTACGATCCCTATCTCGTTCATTTATTTGCTCATCAATTCGTAGTCTTTTCCTTGCCTGCCTACTCGTTCGTTAGGCTTACTCATCAGTCTGCCGATCTTCGAACTCTTTTAGTTGCATTCAATGCGGAGATAAATGATTGCGTGAACTACACAGAAACGCTCATTGAAAGATACAGGTGTTGTTTATTTTGCTATTGTTTTTTTACATATTTTCTGTCACGCAGGCTTTTGATTACATCCATCTCAGATGACTTCCAGTCATCTTTTGGAATGCAACTCAGGGGAAAGCAAACTCAGTTGTACTGTATTTGTAAAGCTGACCTCTAGATTTTTATAGAAAGTACATTACTATGACAAATTCACATTCCTCAAAATTCCTTCTTGAAAGTCTGACTTTTGTTAAAATGTTAACATATCTTACGCTTTTGGAAAAAAAAGCAATTTGAACTAATGCCGCATTCACACCAAAGCTTAAACATGTTTAAAAGTTGTTTTGTTAAACACAGTTTAATTTTTTTTTTCTTTTTAGAAACTATTTAACCGAATATTTTTGACTTGAATGTAGCACATTGGAAATGCAAGTTAGCAAGTACTTGAATCCAATGGAAAATCAAGTTTTTCAGTGCTCTGTTTATAATTTTCATTCAATGAAAACCAGTTTAACAAAACATGTTTTGCTGGTGTGAATGGGGTATAAGTTACAAAGTGATTGCGCGTTTTGTAACAACTATTGTTCGCTCAAAATTCTCAAAATGAACCTATTACGAAAATGCTTAAAAAGGAACAAGCGATCTTTCATTTTCGACTGATCCTACAGTTAATTTCTAAACAAAAATAAACTTAACAATGCTATTATATTTCATCATTTCTCAGTACGAAATACGCTTCGTATCTGAGAGTGTTTGTTCAAAATAGTTTCGTAATACTCCTCTGTAATTGATGGATTTCCCTTCAACCATCCTTTCTTGAAGTTCTTCAGAGAATAAGGCAAAAACACTCCGGTTCAACTTCTTTGTAAGGTATGCATTTCCTTCTTAAATAAAGTGTTCGTTTCGCATCTTCCTTTTCAAAATCTCGAAGATTGAGATCAACTATTGTCCATTCTCCGATTGATGAGAAAAATACTGAACTCTCAGCTATCCCACAGACACTATGAACTGGATTTGAAACCGATCCGCGGCAAGCATCGGCGCTTTTAGAACTAGCTGGGTTTTCGTCGCTTGCGTCCTGTGTCTTTCCATAATAGCAGTTCGGTTTGTATTTCTCCATTTTGTGTCTGACGCCGTCCGATTTCGTTCTTTCCCAGAAATGAAGATTAAGATTTACATATTCAAAATCTCCGTTTGGGGTTTTAATCTTTGGATGTTTGTCAGTGTGCAGCTGTGTGATTTCCACCGGAATCAAATCGTGCGTTGTCCGAGTTTTTATTTCAGTAATTAACCCCTCGTCTGAGCCATTAGTTCTCAAAACGGTGGTTTGATCCTCGTGGAAGTTATGATTCCACTCCAACTGACAACTAGGGATTGCTGAACAGTCGCAGTGAGAGTTGTTTAGATCGCCGAATGGCAACTGGTGTTTAGTCATTACTTGCGGAAACCTTCAAGAAAATGAAAACAGATTAAAATGCAGATTCAGTCGCTTGGAATAACAACGTGTTATGTAAGTCAAAAATAGCAGCAAAGAAAATGAAAAATCGATGTGCTTCTTTTCATTGCTGATTACATTGTTCGTGGTGATTCCCATTGGAATTACTAACGAAATGTTCCAATCTAATTTGGTTCTCAACTGTTCGTATTTACCGCCTGGTTTGGGTGATGTAGAAGCAGAACTACTCTTTTTATCGAACTGTTGGATTGAAAGCTGTTTGTAATCAGAGAGACAAAAGAGAACAGGACAAAACTAATAAAAAATTTAGTAGCAATTTACTACCAGCCTCTAAGAGGCTATTGAGCCCAGGCTTCCGCCTTCTCCTTTCCCACATCCCCTTCCCGCTTCTCGCGAGGATCGGAACGAAAACATCGAAAAACGACGCTAATGTTACAAGCCAGTGAGAGATTTGAGATAACCAATAAAAGAGGAAGGAAAAACCTTTAATGAGAAGGTGCAAACTACCAGTCGTTTTATAACTATTGATAATCCTCCTCCTGTGAATATCAAACCGGTTGCCACTTATTTGCACTTAGACACGTCAAATTGTTTCAACGCCTCCGATCGATTTTTCTCTCAGGGATCTTGCGATTTAAGAGACATCATGAGTTAGAGGATGGTAACCAATTTCAAGCTAATTTTAGCTCATATGACAACTCATGTCGCTTCCCGTTTTACACCCTAACATCAGTATGCATATTCTCCATACTGTTCCCTACATATTTCCTAAGGTGCTGACAAGGAGAATTTGTCTAACAATCAACAGCTTCTGTAATCGACGATCATTTCCATTATTCTCGCGACCTTAATGTTTGAGTCAGGGGTGATATTGTAAGGAGAAATTAGATGTTAGTCACTTATAGGGGTTAAAGCTCTTACTGGTGCTTTCCTATTGCTGACTTTTTTTACACAAATTATATTTTCACATCGGGAGAGGACGACATATAGATCGAATAAAACTTTGCGGCGACTTGAATACTATGTACATGAAAATGTATTGTTTTCATGAACCCATTTAGAATTTTTCTTGGCAGGAAAGAATTAAGGAATTGCGTCAGTGACGGCTAGTGTAAACCGATTTTAGGGGCGAAGAACATCGGCAATATTTCGTCAAGATCAGATTAAGGACCGCTGGGAAATTATTTCAATTTCAATACAATCTCGAGCAGAAGGCAATGCGAAGATTAAAGAGGTAATATATTTTGACTGAGCGCCAAATTCTCAAGCCTTCAACCATAACAAGGAGATCTTGAGAGGTGTCAAATTGATGATGGTCGCGTGATCGCCCACCTGAATGTCTCCGTTATAAAAATACTTATTCAATGATGTATCAATGTTACAGACAGTTTATATAATAGCAAAATAAAAGTTAACACTACTCTGAAGTAGGGAAGAATATTATCAAACAATCGTTTCCATAACTAAATTTGGAGGACAAATTCCGAGTCGATAAAAGTCGATCAGTAATTTAATTTGCAAGGTAAAGGTCTTTCAAGTTCGGTATTGTACACAACGTAAAACTGAAGAAATTTTTTCTTCAGGGTTAGGGCCAGAATAAAAAAAAAACAAAATGCTCTCAATCAAGTATTGCTAAACTGCTGCAAAATGCTATTTTTTTCGAACGTTTTCACTCTTAAAATTCAAAACACAAGTTGGACTTCCTGTCGCGAAGTTTGAATTGAAGTTTAACACGTGAAAGGTCGCGAAGTTTGGACTGGAAACCATATTAAATATGCGTTCGTTACAACGAAACACTTCTGAGTAAACGACTCTTTTTCGAAGAAGGATACGCAAGATTTTCAAAGATTAATATATGGAAAGAGATAAGCGTACCTGTACGAGACGGCTTGTGCAGATATTTCTGATGTGCAAAGTATACTGCTATTAGTGGCGGCCTGATGCAATGTTGGCGGATTTCAACTTAAGCTACAAACTTTAATTTAGCTCACGATCTCTGAATCATCTGAAGCAACAGTCTTACATCTTTCACTGCAACACCTTATTGCTAATTTCACTTCCTTGTTTCTTATTCATGAGTGGAGGATAAAAATACGTACTGATTCCCTTTCTCTTCGTTTCTTACTCGTGACTTACTCGTGACTAAATTCATTTGTTTACATTTGGTACGCCTATCACTTCTAAGTCAAATTAAAAGCACAGATATTTTTCAAATTTTTCACTGTACTTACCATTTCTTCCTATGGAATTCCGTTTAGACAACGAAGGTCGACTACGAATTCGTTCAATTACTTAGAGAGTGAATCGATAACCTCGGGTATAAACAGGAACTGAACTTTACCCGAGTGAGTGTCGCGCGCGTAAAATTTTATCACAACCACATACCACAAGTGTAACATGCGCGTTACTGACAGACCTGATATCACAAGGCTTCTTCGGTTGACAAGAAAGTCAAGGCTAACGTCTTCGGGATAAAAGAAGAAAGAAATACCAAAACGAAAAAGGATAAAAGAGAGCTTTCTATTCATCTGTAACTTCAGTTCAGCTCGTGAAACGTAATTTAACCCAACTTTAAAGTCAATATTGTCGATGGAATGTTAACCGATGGTAAGTTTCTCGTAATTTCACGATATTTTAACGGAAGTACCTAAAATACTGGCGAATGAACTTGACAACCTACACTTAATTGTGCACGTGGCAGAAAACCCCTAAGATTTCGTATGCTAATTATTTGGAGTGATAACATCCCCCTCAACAAGTTCTCTCTGCTATTCCCCTACTCCCCTCTTGTGCCCTGTCCTTTCCTACCCTCCTCCCCTACCTCCTCCCCTACTCACTCCTCCCCTACCCCCCTCCCATACCCCCTCATGTACCCCTCCTTTTATTCCATTCTGCAAGGATAAGAAAGTGCAAAAATTCCTATATTATAATGATGGAAAATATTTTAAAAAATGCACTTTTTCCACATTTACCTTGAGGGCAAAATATAAACTCTTGCAGCACAGGGTGTGTGAATACAATTGTCTCTTGGTGTGTATAGTTATCCTTTTACAACTTGACATCAGTATGCATAGTCTCCATACTGTTCTCTTTACATTTCCTTAAGTGTTGACAAGAAGAATTTGTTTAACAATCACGAGCCTCTTTTCTCATTTCTTTTTATCCTTGTGACTCAAGGGTGATACTGTGAAGAGAAATTAGATGCTAGTCACTGTTAGGGGTTACAGGGTTAAGGCACAGAGTGGTGTGAATAATGTAACTTCAATGAACACAACACAGTTTAAAGTTATTGTCAAAAAAGGTTACAGAATATCAAAGTCTATTACTGGCTTGGTTTCTTGCTACAGACATAATAATTTTACTAAAGTCTTCCCTAAAACCACCATAACTTCCATATCAGGGTTCAGATAACTATCTTAGTAACACAATTTGATCAATTTTGAACAAACTTTTCTTAAATTTATCAGGCCGCTGATATTTATTGCCTAATTAAGTCACTGGAGGTGGAAATCAATAACACTTGATGCTGTACATAATAAAACTAAAGTTTTAGTTCCTTTAGTTCAAAGCGGATGTTTCTTTTTGGTGGCTAGCCATATCCCTGGTACAATTAGTAATCAAATAATAATTTTATGTCCCTGGTACAGATGAAGCTGCAAAGGAGATATGATTTATACTTTCCAACTTAAACATGATTATCAAACCCTTTAACTCCCAGAAATGATAAACACCTTCCTATAGTATCCAAACATTATCCAGTAAACAGGTAGTGAGATTACTCAAACTTATCAAGTACAAGATAGTATCTTGATGGAACACTTAATTCTTGTAACCAATTCACAAGGAAAGGTATAGAAGCAAGAGGAGAGAGTTAATGATCAGATCTTGGGAGTCAAAGGGTTAATTGAGCAGAATTGACATTTCCCTTGTGATAGAAAATTGTACCCTTTTAGAAATTCAACATAAATAGTTCTGGCAGTTGTTTTAGGATGGGTGCATTCGAGTCACAAGCAAAACCAGTAGAGGGAACAATTTTTCAGACAAACTCAAATACTTACAACATATTTAGAATTTTCACTGAAAAACTGATGGTACTTCTTTAAAAGCACAGGGAATCCCAGAAGCTAAAGTGACCAGAGCCACTCCTATCTCTCATCATGATATTGCTCATTATTTGGTTTGAAAATTATAATTAAATTTTATGCACCTCTAATAAACCAATCATTTAGTCACTTGAAGTACCGGTCTCAGTTAATAAAATAAACTAGTAAGTACCCTGAGGAAAACTTATTTAATAGGGCTAACAGCACTATTAGGTTACAAGTAAAATCATGTGTTTTCCATGAAACTAGCTAGCCAATAATTGTGTCATAAGCCTATTGCCTAATTGAAATCCTCAAAGGATTTAATACCTCCCCTTTCGGATATCAAATGTGCTTTAAGCATTAGCGCAACCAATTCTCGAGTACTGTCACATGCTTTGTATCGGAACAACAATGGAACAGTTGTTAACATAAGATCCTTATCTATCCAGTCTTTGCCCTCTTTTACAAAACCTAGAGAGTTTGCCTGACAATCTATCTAAAGAGTAAGTACTTATTTATAATAGTAAATGTACCTATTACAATTTCTCTACTTTCCCTCGCCAATAAAAGATATACAAGGCTTTCTCTGGCCCAATTCCCATGTATGACGCAACTTTAGTATCTACTTTCATCTTTTTGACATTTGAGGTCATTTTGAAATGAAATAAATTAATATATCTCATACCGCTTTTTCACAACTTCTACGTTTTGCAATCTAAACGATGGAAATCAAGGAACCTTCCGTGGATTTACTTGATCAAGAAATAAATTAATGCTTCTTCTAGTTCACATAACACAACAACATACTTGATCTTTTCCATAAACTGAACTCAAAAGAAGCAAGTTCTCGTTCACTTCGTGGGTAGTCTTGTTCATGTCTACATAGATCCATTCTTCGTACGCCTTTTTGGCGTCTGCTGAAAGTTCTGTTGATCTTTCCATCGACGATTCCGAATAATCGGCAACATCCTGATCTGTGATAAAGACTGGCTCGTCTCTTCCAAATCCAAATTCCAGTTCCTCATCGTTACTATCAGCTTTTAATGGAGTTGTTTCTTCTGTAACTTGTTTTATTTCGATATCGATATGATCCTCATCTGGATTATCATCAACTTTAAGATCAACGTTTTCGATAGTTTGCGTTTCTGATCCACTTGCTGCCATATATATATACTTTATCTCAGGTCAGTACAACACACCAATGTTCGAGCGTAATCACGTCACGACTTGTTCCTCGCCTTTCTGTACGGCACTTTTACTATCTATTCGTTCTTAATGCTTAAAAAACTTCAGGGAAAGTTTTTTCTTGATTCAAAATACTGCCCACTACAGCTCTCTAAAACTTCTCAAAGAAGAGATTGATCTCAAATCTTCCTCCTCGAAGCGATTTGCGTTCTCTATGTCGAAGCATGAGTTGCCTTTAGTCTCGTTTTGACGCTTACACATCACGTGAGTTAGGTCACGGATGTGATCACGCAGATGTCACGCAAAAACCTTCCGATCACGCATTTACAGAACGTAAATTTGCTCTGAAATCGGAGCTTTGGTTACATTTGATTTCCCGAAGAACCAACCATCAAAGTCTCTTTTTGGGGGACTTCGTGTCTAACCGAAAGATCCGAGTTAGCACTAAAACTTCGAATCTCAAATACCAGACATACCAAGGTTTATGTCATCATAACAATAAATTAATTTTTTTCAGGGATGAAGTCAGCTCAACTCTCACAACAAAACCCTGGATTAAGAACTAGACGACAGGTGACAGGACGGTGCAATATTCATTATAAGATTTTGATGGTTTTCATCGCTTTTGCTCGGTTCAAGTAGCGTTGCGTGACGTGTCTAAAACCGTCTGCAAATGAGATTTAACCCATTTAGAAACTAAACCTAATCTCTTGCCCAGTTCTCTCACGTTAACGTAAAAGGTGGCATTGTCCGGGAACACCCGACCAACAAAACCTTGAATTCTTCAAACGCCAGGCGAATTTTTAAAAGTTGTTCACAAGTTCAGAAAGTGACACAAAAGTACGATTAAATAGTTTTTAATAGCAAATTTTCATTACAAATTCACTCAAACCCGGTTTTTTTCAAACACCGACACGAAGGGATACAACTAAGTTTTCTTTTAAAAGAGATGACACTTGAAATGCATGGCGGTTACTCATTTTAATACTAATTGAACGATGAAATCGAAAATAACCCCAGAATTCCAACTTGTTTCAACTACATAATGGAACACTTTCCACCTCGTCCACATCCCATGCATTTTACAGTTTTTTCGTCAAGTTCGTCAACACTCCGTGTAATTTCTCGCCTTTCATTCTTCAAGCTTTTCTCTGACAGCAAATCAACGTCTTCAAACACTGCCTCCTCTAAGCTAACGGCTTCTTCAACCGGTGATTCTTTCTGTTTTAACGTGTACATTTCTTCCACGATTTTATTTTCAAACACGAGCGCGGAAAGTTCGGGTTTGAACGAAGATTTCACGACATCATCATGAATACTATCTCGTGATTCGACACTCTCATTCGATTTCCGAGAGGCGTAAAAATCTTTCCCGAGCGACGATTCAATCAGGAACTTCGGCTTGTCGTTCTTTGATTTCGATTTTGTCGTTTTTGAGGCTTCAACTTTAGGTTTCTTCTCGCTTTCAAACGGAGCTTTTCCGAATTTGTCTTTGTTGATGTCCTTTTTGGGTGGCTCTTTGATGTTCTCTGTTTCGTTCGGTTCTTCAGGTTCTTTTTCAACTTCCTTCTCAGGTTCTGAAACAAACCCAGGTTCTTCTGAATCAGGACTTACAATTTTTCGTTGTCGACTGCGCGAGCGCCTGGCATGCTGAGCGTACTCACCCAATGTGTCAATCGCGGGTCCTTCGTTCTTTGTAGCCTCTTTCTCAGTCTTTTCGTCAACTTGTCTTTCAACAACCTTCTCAGTTGGCATTAAAATTTTCAAATCTGGTGTCTTTTTCTTGTTCTCCAATATGGCAGTTTCCTTTTCCTTGTTTTTAGTTGCTTCCTCTGTGACATCTGCGCCATTTTGGACAACATCTTTTCCAGCCATTAAATCTTTGATACCAAGTTTGGCTTTCCCATCGTCTACATCTTCTTTCGTTGACAGTTTTTCCACAATTTTCGTCTCATTTGGTGACTCATTTTCGTTGCTGGCGGGTTTAAGAACAATGTCATCAATATTGACCTTCTCTTTAAAGTTTTTGTTGTCACCCTTCACGGAGAAAACGTAACTATCATCCAGTTCAAGTTGGTTTTCTGTGTTGATGTCGGGAGCATAACTTTTCAACACTTCACTGATTAAATCCTCTGCTTCTTTTGAATCCAGCATCTGCAGCTCCGAGTCATGCGAGTTCTCTTCAAGTTCCTCGATTTCTTTTTCTTGTCTCAAGAATTCCTCGTCCTCCTCCAAATCTGCGGCCGGTACAACCACTTCAATGGGCTCATCGCGAAATATTTGTTCCATTTTCCTCGCCTCGGAGAAAATGTACTTATCCAGTGGCGATTCTGAAGAGAAGTTTTCTCGTATTGGAGTACTGGGAGGGGTAGCAGGCTCCTTGTCGAAAGAAGGCTGCCTACCACCAAAAGTTGGTATTCCTGTTCTGGGCTTAGAGGCAGCCTGCTCGTGTTCATTGGGTAAGTTCCCCACGGACTTTTGCGTGGCTGCATGCTTCGGGAACGAAGGAATTTTGCTCTCCACGGGCGAGGACGCCGCTGTAGGATTACCATTAGGCACGGTTTCTTTCTCTGCGCTTGAGGTTTTACGCGTTAATTTGTCGCCAGCATGACCTGGAATCTTGCTGGATGGTGTCGATTCGCCAGGCTTCGGAATCCCACTTGTCTTCGATGCGATTGGAAGGGAACTTGATGGAGACTTAGCGGCGATTTTAGGTTCTGGAATCTTGGACCCTCCTGCTGTAGGAACCTTTGACTCGGGGGTCGTATCGGACGGTGTGGAAGGGGTTGTTGGAGTGCATGACGAGTTCTCGGGGGGTCCATCCGGTTCTGTAGCTTTGGATCCTACCACAGTGGAAAGTTTTGATTGGGGTATTTTAGTTCCAGGGGATGCTGACGGTGATTTAGTAAAGGATGGAATGCGGCTGACACCCATAGGAATGCCGCTCCCCTGAGGGGAGGAAGATGCATTGGGTATCTTACTTTGAGTACCAGTAACAGGAGAATGTGCCTCTCCTCCATTCTGCGCCGCCTGCCCTTCATTCTGGCTGTCTTTGCGAGTCACGGAGGGTATTCTAGACTTGGGAATACCAGACTTGGAGAAAGACGGAATTTTACTGACTTGCTTGGCAGGTTCATGACCATTTGGTACACTTGTAGGATCTTTATTTTCTTTAGCAGAATCAGGTCTGTTGTGTGAGGATGTTGCTGATGAAGATATTTTGCCTCCTGTCTTGTCTTTCTGCAAAGCGCCCTCCTTACGTCCTGTTGTGGGTATTTGGGATTTATTTGAGGACGGAATTTTGCTCTTCGGAGGAGTACGTTCCTCAGCGCCATTTTTCTTTGTGATTGAAGGTATGCGGGAAACGTGCGAGTCTGTTTTTTCAGCGCTTCCTGGCGACCGAACGAGCGATGGAATCTTCGACATCTCACTGCTGCTTCCCGAGCGGGAGCGACTACTCTCTATTGAACACTTAGAAGGAGAGCTACTCAACGAACTTGAAGTTAAACTTCGATTACTAGATGTTCTATTTATATTACTTCCTGTATCCTCGTGGGTTGCGATTGGCGAATTAGTTCTTAATTTACCTCGCGGCCGGACAATGTCACTTTTTTCTCTCCTTACACTCGGCGACGCACGATTTTTAGTGATGTCACTACGTTCACGTTGAAGTCCGGCTGGCGATTGTGAACGCGGGCTCGGTATAGTACCGTTTTCCCGTTTTAGATTAGAGGATGAATTTGATCGCGCGCTACTCGGGGTAGAGTTGTTATTATTAGCTGGTGATTGCGTTCGACGTGGTCTAACAATGTCACTTTTCTCGCGGCGGAGGCTTCCGTTTCTAAAAGAGTCTTGAGACGTCTGAGGAGACCTGGAGGCCGGTCCTGGTTTTTTAGGTGTAGAAAAACTGGCGCTGCGTCTCGGTCGCGCACAACTCTTATCCTGAGCGTTATCCTGTTTAAAACCGCCCTGATTTGACTTAGCGACTGGTTTTACAATGCGTGTTTTATTTGACGCTTGGCAACCGTTGTTGACTGATATAAATAGCGGATAGCGACTTGAAAAATCGTTCGAATCGTGGGACTGCTCTGGTAATGAGCACACACTATCAGCTGTAGTATCAATACAATCACTGCCTGATCCGCTGCTTAATTTGGATTCTGATGCAGTTGTTCCGTTACAGTTCACTCCGTTAAGACGATTATCACTTTCGCTCTCGCTGCGTTTTCTCTGAGCTTGACAGAAGTCCCCTGACCTACGCCTAAGATAAGGTCTTTTTCTGAGCGCTACATCACTATTGCTCCTTCGGACTTTCTTTGGTTCAGGAACTCTTTTGGGCGGGGCTGGTCTAAACTGAATCTGGGGTACAGGTGATATTCCAAAGCTGGGGCTGGCACCAAAGATGGCGGACGCGTTCCGTGCTCTACTCGATGGTTCGGGGAGACTGAGAAAAAAAAACAAAGGCAATTAATTTTGTTGGCTGGCAAGAAACAGTCATGGTTGTTTGCAAGTCGCTCACTTAAAGGATTAGTTACACCTCTTTCATTAAATTCTTTTGTTGTTTTTTCCCTTTATTTCATCCCAAGCAGTTATGAGTTCATACATTTTTGATCCTTTGTCATCACAGATCTTTTCTGGTACTAATAAAAGGCTGGGATAAATCTCGAACCAAACAAACATTTTCACCCCCGAACCTAAACATAGCACGCAAGTAGATTAAAAAATGTCATTAAATTACCAACGCCACTGAGATGAATATCTCCGATATTGAGGTGAAAAACTCAGATTATGTGCGTCATTAAATCGTTCAATCACAAGGAGACGTTAAATATAGTCTCTAGAATATAACCAGACAAAATTACAAAGCCTTTCTGTTGATTTTCCAAAGGACTAGAACAAATGCACGCTAAAGAGTTTATTTGTTTTGTGCATCGGTGGTTTTCCGGTTAAAAACAATTTTTGTAAAGTTCTGCCATGTGCCCATACATATGAAAAATGCAAAGTAACAACAGAACTGGCGAAAATTAAACGATCAACTTTCTAAAGGCCCTCAAGCTGTTTTGCTTGCCTTGAAAACATGCCAATCTAATCTGAAAACATTTCTTGCAAATTACTTGAAAAGACAGTGACAGCGTTTAATCACTTAATAGAGTTTAATTCACTAAAGTAAATGACTACTTCGTTAAGAAGGCGTAACTTTGATAAAAGTTTTAGAAAGAACTCGAAAAAAGTTTGGAAAGAATTTCTCTAATAGGCGCTTCCGCGGGGTTGGAACTTAATTGATTTGCGGCAGTGTAAGAGAATTGGAACACGTGTAAAAATCCCATAATTACGCTGACAATGGAAGCATGTTGAGCAAGGTAAAACACAAGAATAATAACCAACTGTGAACAAAGAACGCAGCGGTCTATAGTGGAAGTCAGGACAATGATCTAAAGATAACTTTGATCGATGATTCTTAAGTAACCCAACAAAATACTAATCCTTGAAATCTATGAATGAAATAGAATTTGTACATTTGCATACGCGTGTTGTTTTCTTTGGCGTTGAAACAAAAGCGTTGGTGGTTTAAATCATTCCGCCTTCAATCAAACACACGCTATCTTGCCAGAATTTACACAAACTCTCCGACAAAGTCAAAACTGATTTGAGTAGCGAGACGACAGCTTCGTATAAATTATAGAACAAACTTTACACTTGTTATAAAAGTCGTCGATTCCTAATTATAATATCTATAGTAAGCTTGATAACTCAATTGCTTTGTTTTCCGATAACAGGAAAACCAAAACTTTGGCAAACAAAGTAAACAATTGCTACGAAGAAAAGCTTTTACACCAAAACTACTTCATATACATTGCTGATGATGAGCTAAATTTTTTTTAGCCTAAATTTTAAATTCATCCTCCATCAAAATGAAAATAAAATGCACCATGTTGGCGATATTGATAACGTCTGAAGCGCACTCTAGAAAAATGGAGCAACAATTTCTCTAAGGAAAAGGGATAACTTTATAAATCTGCAATACATTCCCAAACCATAATTTCTGACCTGTAACGTAGAATAAAATATTCTACGTGGAAAGAATATTTAAAGGCAGAGGTGAATAATATCAACAGCTTAAACCGCATAATGTAAATCTGTGTCTTCGTGCCCCCATGACAAACCCTCACAATACGATTTTAAACACTTCGGTAATTTTTAAATTGTAGAGATGGAAACCTTTTTGGATTTTATCAGCGCCTTTAAAATTGATTGAAAATTTCAATCCATTTACAACACAAAAGCGTTTACGAATTGATTTCGCTAACCCAACCGCCTTCTCTCTCAGCATGAAATATAGTATTTTCGCGTTCCAATCTCGATGAAATAGCAAAACTTTAAGGGAGTTAGGTCAAGAATATTTTGTTTTGATAAACAAATACATCTTGCAGAGAGATCCTGGCAGTGGATACACACACGAGGATTCCAAGATACTTCAAGAAATGACAGAATACGAGAACATATCGGACAGCTGCTGATAAATAGCTTTCAAATTCAAAATAATATTGAAATATCAGCCTCGCCAGTTTCCAGAAATTTTAAAAGCCTCTTCAGCTGACGGTCCAAAATATCAAGAACTATAATTTCGTAATCTCGACTTCTTTGTGACGATTTGACGCGTCTTTCATAAAACTACACGTAAAATAGAGAGCTATGTAAAGAAAATTATCAAAACTGTACTTTTCCAGAGTCAAGTGCGCTTCAATATTCGCTGGCTTGTCGAAATATCTGTCCCAAAATAAATTCGCAAACAAAATTAAACTTTTGTATTTAACGATCAGAACTGTCGATGGTAAGCTAAATCGCCCTTCTCACTCGTGATAATAAAATGCGCTTAGTGTTTTATCTCCTGATACTTACGGCTGCGCCAACTTTTCCCAGAAGGACGCCATTTCTCCATGCGGCTGCAATTCGCTCGCCCGAGATCGTTCGTTCGTTTGACAGGTATATGACAGTTCAGAACTACGATCATTAAATATTCTTGCCGTTTACTGCATTCGAAACAACGTTTGTACCATCACGGCCATGCTTCCTAAATTCGCGTTATTAAAAAAAAGTAGAGCGATGGTGAATTTCCCTCACTCTGACCATTCTGACGTTGCCGCAATAAATACACATAAACCTCAACCACAATTCACCAGTCACCGACAAGTTGTAAAGTATTGGCTTCCACAATTCTCATAATCGCGAAAAAGTCATTCGAATTTCCTTCATATTCCACCCATGCAATTGTCTGGCGGTTTGTTCTAAATATACAGATGACTGAATCAAAACTGTCAAACTGAAGCCTTATTTACATTCGGCGATATGACTTGCTGTAAGTATGCCTGGCAACACAACCTATCAAACCCAACAGAAGACAATACTCATATTTTTTGACCACTTGGGTGCGACCGACCATGCGTTGCATAATATATGAGCGCCAAAAAATAATAATAGTAATTATTACAATTCAGAAGAAAGTCGCGACAAGTACGAAATTTTCTGTAATAGACATTCGAAAGGCAGCGCAAAAATTTGTCAGCGTTTAATTACTAGGACAAAATAAATACTAGGTGTGTCCTGAGACAATGTTTTATCAGACAGTTTTAGAGTAGGCTTTTATACAAATATCCGTCTGATAGTAATTTTGACAGGTGATAAATTTCACTAATGCATAATGAAGGGCATAAGCTACAAGTAACGTTTTCAACCAGTTCTCACTCTTTTTCCAGCGTACTTATGTACATCAAAAGTTTCACTTTCGCCTCAAAGTGTAGTGGTTTGATTTCATATTAAAGGTATCTCGGCTACTCAATGAGAAATCTTCTCCAGCTTCACACAATCTGCTTAAGGATATGGAAACATTTGTTACAAACCAATATGCGTCGATATCGATACACGTGAAAAGGACGAGAGGATAGGAAACAAGCGCCGTTTCTTTTTGCCTCAGGTGGAAAGCAGAAAGTTTCGAAAGCACGTTTCGTATCGTTTTAGTCTACACCGCTTCTCAGAAAATCGCTAATTAAGTCTCGCTGTTTTCACTCAAACCCATCTGTAGTTCCTTTGTAAATGCACTGACACTGTTTACAAGCATGTGCGTGGAGCTCATCTTCGCATCAATGTAAACACAAATTCAACGGAAATTTCCACTGTTTCGATTGCACTTCACAAATTTTTCACAATTTCAAATAACCAGATATCCCAAACAAAAGAAAAGATGCAAAATACGTCACAGAAGCCTTCTATCCTATTCGAATAATTTTCCAGCCTGATTTTCAAGAACTGCTTCGAGTAACAAACCAAGCTACATCCACAATAAAGACCCACAATAAAATTTGAACGCACTCGAAATCGTTCAACTCGGCAACTATAAAGTAAGATTTAGATGTCATCTGCGCACACAGACAAGGCGTTTAAATCGATTCTAGTTGTATTCAAACAATCTAAACGCAAAGAAAACAGAAGTCTGAATGAAGTTTAGAAGTTTACACGCGCCCAAACATTGGTGTCAAACGAAACGCGTGTTACTTACCTAAAGCTTACCGCGGAAGTGCCGAACGATCTTCAAGAGCTCACAACAAAATTTCGCAGCCGATCTCCGTGACTTAGATCAGCTCGTAAATAACAGCAGGCTCACTGAAAAATTTCGCTGAATGCATGCTGACAAAGAGACGAGTTATGCAAATGAGTAGTTTCCGCGACAAATTTCACTTCCACTTCTGGCACAGCGGAAGCACCATGACCTGAACGCACTAAAACAGCCAATCAGGGATCAGCTTTTCCTGAACCTGCCTCGTCAAACGAGTTTCTGTTTGTTATTGTTTTAAGTACAGGAAGTTTGCAATTCAAAAGCTTTTCACAATTAAGCGCGTTGTATTCAAGCTACAATATTGCCACCACAATCTGTTTCATAGAATTAGTCGCACTTTTTCTCGCGACATAAGAAACTAATTTACAAAGCAAAGTAATAGGGTGAAATTTATTTCGTTTCCCACATGACATAAGTATGAGAAACTCTATCCTTGCCTGCCATAATTCCATATTTTTTTGTGATCACACTTGAGACTCGAGGCCAACATTGCGATCTGATAATATTTTCCAAAAGCTGATATTGCCTACTCCAAACAGACCTTTGACCTGCGTGTCAGCGATAAAACAGCCTTTCACAATGAGAATCAATAGCGCGCGGAAAGAGAGTATTAAGATAACTAAGTTTTCAATAAATTTCAGAATAAGTAACCATTTGTAAATTCTAGAACTAGCAGGGCCAAACTCATTTGGAGACCCCTTGAAACTGGGTACATACGACTTTAAATCTCTTCAAAAAGGAAGTATACCTTTAATTACAGCTAAAGTTATTTTTAAGGTTGTTTACGCTAGACTCCGTATATAAAATTGAGATGCAAATGACTCGTAATTTGCGTGGCTCTAAATTGTATCTGACTTATCTTTGACACGAATCATGAACGCATCGACGAGAAGCACGTACATAACCGAAACAACCACAGTAAGGAAGATAACAACAGCTTTGAAAATAAAAAGTTGATTTATTTTAAGTCAGAACGATTTAAAATGCCAAAACATAATGAAACGAGTTGCAATGACTGACGTTTATATTTTCATATTATGGCTCTTTAATTTTCTGATTTATTTGTAACACAGCAGCCATATCCCAAGGCCAGTGTGCGATCTCCATTAAACTTCTGTTGATACGGGGCCCCTGGGTTTTTCTGAGAATTTTTCAGTTTTGACAAATTATAAAAAGTTTACGGTTTTTCCAAATACCTGATTAAAATAGCAATCTAAATTTAAACATTTGAACAGCTGCCACTGGCAGGTGAGAAAGATTTGAAGCCAAGAGTCTCTCTGACTCGCAGCTGACAAGTTAAAAAACATCAAGAGGAACAATTCCTCCCAAGAGGTTGGGAGGTCGTGTAAGAAGCCGCATGAAAGTTTCAGTCCGCATCTCATTTGCAGAAATGGCCTGATTAAAAGCAAAACAGTTAGATATTAAAATTTCTTTCAGTAAAAATTGTTTTTCATATGCAATCAAGATGGATGCTCCATTCCTGCAGAAACTCTGCTAGAGCAACAAAGTGTACCTCACCCCATCCTAGTAAAAAATGCCAGATCTAACTTAAACCCCACCCCCAAAAATGACAAGTATGCTTTCTTTTATACACATTTTCAACCACCACCCCTCTCCCAAGATCAAAATGAGTCATATGATCAGAGAGGTCCTAAAAAGAAAAAACAGATCTGTCATTATCCCCTTCTCCCTCAGATGACAAGTATGCTTTCTTTCATACACATTTTCAACCACCAATCCCCTCTCCCAAGTACAAGAGCCTATTGACTTTGCAAAAAATATTGGCTGCTCAACTTAGCCTATAAAGTCATTCAATACTCACGAGGAAAAAAGAGAAACTAGTATTAACAATACTAGCATGTAAGGAGAAGAGACAACTGTAGATTTGTTTTGAATATTTGTCGGTGCGATGATTATGCAAAAAATGAAATTAGTGTCGTTGCGTCGGTATATCAACCACATTTGAGCCGACCGGTCTAAACATGTCTTATATCAGGTGATTGTCAGATTTCATCACTGTGCGGTCAAAGAGTCTTCATAATAAGTTCAAGCTTATGAAGAACTCTGAGGCTGAATATTGCAAAATGGACAACACACATGAATTAGTCATAAAAACTGGAGAATCGAAAAACCTCAAGGCTTGTGCTCATGTTTACCCTTCGGCGGCTGCATAAATGGTGTAATGTCTATTTTGGTGTCAAAAAATGTAATGGCGTAAAAAAGGTTCAATTCAAAAACGGTGAGTTATCGAAAACCAAACAAAAATTGAATGAAATTGATTGGTTACAGTACACTAAAAGTCTTTGCGCACAGTGAAACCGAACAGGTTGTTTTCAGAAACCGCTGTCACAACTCTGTGATTCCTAATTTATATTTAGCAAGCTACATCGACCTTGCTTTCGATAGGGATTCATTTAAGCACAGATATGATCTATAAAAAAAACACTTAAAAGAAAGTTCCAGTTTTAGCCTAAGAGACGGTTAAAATTTATCTGATTCTTGCGAGAAGAGTGCAAACGAAAAACAAATATCACGAGAAATGTGAACGGCGATTAGATGATAAGATCTAAAGGCTTGTGTCGATGAATATTTTAAGAGCGATCCTTGACTGTGTTTTCATACACGAAATAAAACAAAACATTCCATTTCAACATTTCAGATCAACAAAAAACAAACAGCTTTCTACGTAGACGAAATATAATAGTTAAAATCGATCACACTAACCTTCGCGGTTCCCTTTCACCGAAAGAAGCCAGCATTTCACTACAGATGTTTGAGCGAAGAAAATATAAAAGACTGACTGCTGACCAAGTTTTTAACGGAAGCGCGGTCAATATTATCTACCGTAAGCGATCTGTTTTTGCCCGCAAACTAAAACCACCTCCTCTCGCGAGTGGATATTTACATACACTCACACATTTGGATCGGAAGTAAACTATGAAAGTTGCCACATGCTGTACTTTGATTCTCTAAACAATCGGATTTGCTGAATTGTGATCTGTCTCATTTTTATCACTCGTCACATCTATCACAATCTATGGTGCCAAAATTAACACATCCCATATGAGTGTCGCAAGTCCGGAAATTTCCAGACTCATCACATTAGGTGGTCGAGGGAAAATCTAAGATTTGCGCAAGAAATCTGGATTTTTGATCTTCTCTTAATCCAAAGAAGGCGTTATGTTCCATCAAAGCGAACTGTTTCCCTTAAGAAGAAGAGTTTCTCTACGATGAGGAGATATGCATGCATCTCGTGGCCGCAATTTTGCATGCCTAAGGTGCCACTCGTTTTCACATCCCGGATAAACTGATGAGTTTGAAATCGGATGGGAGATCCAGTCACCTCGATTTAACCCGGCTACACATCACTTAGCATGGGAAAGAGGGTCACTGTGTTATGTAACCCATGAGATGTTTTCAAGGTTTTCCCCTATACCGAACATCCGTTTTAGGACGAAAAAATACTGAAGTTGATGAATTCTTGGTGAGCTCAACACCGGTTTTCTTCTTTCAGTTTGGCTTTAGAACCAAGCAATCTATAATAGCTCCAAGGTTGCAGTAAGTTAAGAATTTCAAACACGAGTGCAATTTGGATTTGAATAAAGCTCTAATATCTCTTGGTCTTGTGGGCTGGGACAAATAAGTCTTGACTTGGAGTAATTTTTCAAGAGGGCTGAGCTCTAAAGTCTGATCGGCTTTGAAGTAAATCCCATTATTGTTTAGAGAAACAGACGACTAAAAACTTAATTGAAATGTATGGTCATGGGCGCATGCTCATACTGACAAAATTCACGCGAAAACCGAGGACGCACTTTTTTTCTGCCTCCTTTTAGCATAAAGTACTCGGTACGTAAATGGCTCAGTAGCCCTGATCAGAAATAATATACACATCTGCATTTAAATAAAAACGCTATATTGTGTTCACAGTGGTATGCTACTTCACCGGACAACAGTAAAAAGAGATTCTGTTTTCTAGAACTCCATAGTGCGCGTGCATGGACGGCATGCTGGCACAGTTTATTCCAATGAATTCTCACAACTCATAACACTAAATAGCAACTTTTGGATGCGGGGAACTACTTGAAAAAGAGTAAAATCCAGTTGCTTCGTGTCGGCAGATCTGTTATTTATATATTTGTTTTAAATGTTCGTACCCGTGATCTGTACAGAAGTGCCAGTTTTGTGAATATCATTGCTGATACTCCCTTGAAGTGAAACTAAGAATATCATTGCAAGCTGGAATGCAGCTCGGATTTTTGTCTTTATCTCTCTTCTTTAAAGAGGCTTGAAGAAAGTTTTCAAGTAGTTATTTTCCGAAAGGGTTGGGCTAATTACACTTCCTCGCTTCAAGCTGTAGATATCGGGCTGAAACGAGGACGCAGTAATACCTAATACCTTAACTGGTGTAAAGTATAAGAACGTTTCCTTTTTAAATCGTCTTATTCAAATCAAAAAGCCATGACGTGGCTTTTAATTTAGCCCAACCTATGAACTTCTCTGTTCCAAAGAACTTTTTATTACTAAAAATATCTGCTATACTCTCATATCTTACTTAAAAGTTCTCCAATCATCCTAAGAATTATTTTGCTCATTATCCTACTACAGCTGGTCTCTCAGAAAACTATCGTTTACCAAAGTTATCAACAAAGGAATAATTTTCATTTTGATCAGATCTTTTCTAAATCAAAATCGACGCTTATTTCTATACTTTCACCTAGCAACTAACGCTGAAAGCAAGATGGAAAGACACCCATCTTTTGAAGTAAGCCCTAAGCTCATCACCTCAGAGCGCGGATAGTGAAATCGTGTCACCCCAAACTGAATTGCCTTCTTGTTTTATTGTTTCCTTGCTTTTTTCCAATGGATTTACCCAGGAAGGTTCCGCATTCATGCACATCTCTATATTCGAGGACCCCGCCTAGTCTCCAATGAAATGAAAATGAATTTAACTTGTTGTCTTCGTTTGATTGTATTTCCATGACAATAAACCACAATGTCCGGTCGCGATAACGCGATGAAAAGTCCAGATATGACGATACTACGTGATCGATTGCAATCCCAAAAACCAATATGTAATCCCTTCAAATTTCACCTTTGAGCCGCGCTACTTACATTGAAGGTTTTTAGAGAAGCAGAAAGCGATCTTACATGTTCTGATACAGCCTTCTCAACGACAAATTCTTAAAAAATAACTGCTCAATAAAGCAAATTGTTAGTTTAAAATTTTATGCTAAAAATAAAAACCATTCATTACTTATGTTTGAATGTTTCAAAGTTTTCCTTTCCCGGCGATGCTTAGCAACATGGCTAACAATTCTAACATCATTAATTTCAGTCGCCTATTAGGCACGTATAGATAAATCTAAGAATGGACGTTAATGCTGCTCTCATTCTCTAATTAACAAAAAGGTGTTCCGTCAAAATCAAAATTTCCTCTCAAACGTGATTTACAACGGCTAGTAAACCTAAGTTGGAGCCTATCAGGGATGAGTTTGAGGGATATCTATTGTTTTGTTTTGTTGTACAAAATTACAGTGGAGATCAGTTGTGACGATAATAGTTTAGTAACAATAAGCAGGAATTTTGGGTTGAGCCAATGTACAGCAGCCAAAAACAGGGTCTAGTAAAAATTTTGCCTGTTCAGGTAGCACGCGTAAGAAATCAACCCACATTTCTATGGGACTACGTAGCTAGGATTCTCCGCATTATAAAATTTTATTTTTCAACCTGCTTGTCTACAATGAAATCATAAACATTTCATTACGATTGCTTTCAATTGAGAGACGATGTCCGAGATCATTTTGCCATATTTCAGGACGTTCAAAAGAAAATTTTGATACAAGCAATAACGATTGATGGCTTCAGTAGGAAGATTATGATGAGTGAACATTCTCGTGATTTTAGTTGCAGCTGAAAATATTTACGACGTTCAGAAGTCTGAATTTTGTTTAAACAGATGTCGATCATGTTGAATTTAAAACAAATTTCAGAGGTTCGCAGTTACAAACTGACAACATTTATCGTAAAATATTGGCTAGACTTCAAACGAGTTGTTAATTTTTTTTATGAAAGAAAACTTTAGATTTAAAGACATCGTTGATTCACAAATACAAGCCTAAGCAACTTGTACGGATCTTGGTACAATAGTTATTTCTGATGATAATCTAACTTTACTCAAACATCTTGCGATCTTCATTACATCATGACTGAAACTGCCTCCTATAAATGATTTAGAGCGAATCAACGGTCTTCACGTTATGATTCGAGCCTACAGATACAAACAGCACGAAGAAATATTACGTTTCTACCTAATCGTGCGATTGTTATACATTATATCCAGTTTATTTGCGCAAAACCGATGTTGACTCGGCCCGACTTGCATCAAAATTTGAAGCACGAATGAGATTTTATAAAATTACCGAAATATCTAATCCCCTTCGACGAACACAATTTGAAATTTTTCCAAACAAGCGTGTGCAAAATTTTGTAATTATCAGTCATAATTTTGCTCGAAACTTCATGAAATCGATCATAGAATTATAAAATCAAAATTTTATTACATTACTAGGAAACGGATCGAAAAATAACATTACAAATGCTTGATGGTTTTTGGTCCAGCTCTAAAGTAGTCTTCAAGAAACAGATGTGTTCAAAAGCGTTCGTTGTTCTGCTCATTGTCTTGTTAGTCTTAAAAAATCGAAGAACGAAAATAGATCATGAATATGTTGGTCCTCAAAGTCTTCATGAACAGAGATCTTGACAAGAACTTCAGTGAAAACGTAAGGGGGCTTTTGTATGACACTTAAAACTACTTTGAAAATATAATTTTGATGGGCTCAGTCGGCGTAAAAAGCGAAGAGGAGCAGTTTTGAATACAAATGTTCACCAACACCTGCCATTTTCGAATCACATATCATTCCCGCGGAAAATGAAAACATTCGAATACACACCCAATTCCAAGCCTAGGTTTTCGTTACAACTTGACATGACTAAATAACACTGCGAAAAATCTATACCATCATAAACTGTACTTACAGAGAGAGATCTTTGTGATCGGTTTGTTCCCGAGGCAAATCTAAAATCCTGCAGATGAAAGAGGTTTGAAGATATGAACTGCGCGAGTAACATTAAACAATACGCCACTCCCAATCCACCAATGGCGATTATGTATTCGAATCAAGCCAATAAAGTTTATGTTTACCTCTTGCGTTCTCTAAGCCGTAAGCCTTCCATTATGTTCTAGACGCTTCGCGAAGGAACGCAGATTTCTTCCAGCACTTTAAGAAATTCTTCGACATGAGAACCCCAAAAAATGAATGTTTCCTCGCTCATGTTTCTGTTTACGGCGAAAAGACCTGACGAGGAATGAACTTAGATGACTTTTGCCTGATGAACAGGTGAAAGGAAAAACACCAAAATTTATGCCAAATCTCTCTTAGCGTCCGTTCGAATTATATCATATTCTACGTTGTGATTGGGCAGGCGGCGAAAAGATTCATGCTTTATTGTATTTAAATCACAAATTTAATGAAAAAATATGCGTAATTCGAGTTTGGTTTCTTGAGGACGCGGCCAGATAAAAAGATCAATTAGATTACACGAGTCCGTCTGAAATAATTTATAAGTTGTTTCATTTTTTTGCCCTCAGGCAGACGTTTTCAATAGTAAAAACTGTTGTAAAATTGTCTTTCAAAATAGAAAACCATTTACTGAAAGACAAGAGTGTGATATTAGTTGTGCAGAAATGGATCGCCAAACACTAGATTTCACACACTAGTCAGATTAATCCGACATTTCACTCTCCAGTTTTAAAAATTTTCAATTCAAATTTGCTTGATGATTTTTTAGGAAATGGAAAAACATTTAATGAGAATGAAAGGTCAAATATCAGTGCCTGTACACTTGTGTTTGTATAATATCTTTAAGACTCAAAATTTCTAGATACATTCATTTCCGGCAACATCTTCCACCGAGGCTTCAGAATCGCTACTAGTTTCGATAGTTTACATTCCTTTCGAAAGATGTAATTTAAGAAGTGTTTCCACTCTGATAACTTCGTTTTCTCCTTTTGTAATGACCAGATTAATTTTCAGGCGAGACAAATTTAAGTTCATCATCTGTAACCGTTTACGCAACAAAGAAAATTTCATAACACATACTTGGAGCAGTTCCCAATGTGTTAGAAAGGTGAATTTCGTGATCGATGACGCTATGGATAATTCTTTGCAGGTTGAATTACGTTTGAGATGGAGATTTCGCAGAATCAGTGTGAAAAACATACTTTGACCAGTAGGGGTCGTACATGTAATTTTGTTAATCGTCACCAGAACCGTTAGAATCGTTAATGACGTCACCAGAACCAAATTCAAAACCAACATTGAACATTGGGATTGTTAAATAATGCCCACTTATCCAAAGAAAAAGAGGGTATTTACAAATTGGAGGAATTTTTAACTAAAGACATTGTCTCCACTAAAGATATTTGTTCTAGGTGTATTTTTTTTTTTAATTGAAATGGTTACCATTAATTGGTAACAGGACTTCTTGTTGTCCAATTCTGTCTGCAATCATACTTGTGATCAACAAATCTGACTCCCATTTTGCATTCATCTGATTTTGTTCATCACTCACATGATTACAGACCAAATTGGACTCCACTCAACTCTATTATCATTATTTACTTCTCAACTCTGAATAGTTTGGGAGAAAAAAGGTAATCCCTTAATAATCTTTTAATACCAGGTATCATTGTAATCAAGATTTTGTATCTGCTTTTCCAGATATTCAAAGTTCAGTATGGCTGGAGTGAGTTTAAAGTGTAACAAATTTTCAATTGCAAGGATTGTGCTTTTCAAGAAGGGTTGTTGTCTCCAACCAAATAAGTTTGATATGAAGAAAGGTAGATAATCCATGGGTAGAAAATCTTTTTATCCTTCAAAATTGTTTCATATTGGTCAAATCAACAAATTTCTGAACTTGTAAGAAGTGAATATTCAAAGAACAGTGAATTGATTTTGCAGCTAAGAAATGCAGCTCATTTAGAGAACCCACTTTAAATTATTACAAGTACCTAAATTAATATTTTTTTACAAATACATCAGAAGAACGAAAATTATTTCCTTTCCAAGACTAATATTTAGATAGTTCCACATGTGCAACACTGTCATTTGGATGTACAGAACAAACTCAGGTCTTCTTTATTCACACAGGGGCTATTAATAGTTTCTAATTGACTCCACTGTTCCAATATCCATGCATTAAGTTTCCTTCTGTTTTTCCCACTGTGCTGGTTTCATTGTTTTCAGGGTCAGTGCATGAATAGTCTTCAATTCCTCTGCTAAGCAATTATTCACCATTCGATGCTGGGCTAGAAGAGGCTTCCCTTCAAACTTGTCAGATACAATAAGTATTGAGAACTTTCCTCCACACCCATCTGACAGGTCAACTACTTCCTATATTTTCAAAAAAGTAAAATATGTTTAATACTAATGGTCATAAAATTGGATTTAAAGTGAATCTTGATTTTTTTTCAGTTCCATGCTGATCAAAATAAAAATATATCTTGAACCACTACACCCCTTGGAGTGACCAAAAATGAATTTCTCCTTACAATATAAGAACTGTAAGGCAGACAGAGCAGGGGATTGATACCTAGATCATGGTCCTCGAGTTTCACTCCTGAGTGAAAAGGTTAACCCTTAACTCTCAAGATCCAATCAGTATTTCTCCCTTCTAATTTCTATAGATTTGGTTGTAAATTGGACAAGAGAATTTGGCATTAAATCAAGATGACATCCTCTTGCTGATGAGCTTGTCTGTTCTCATAACCTTTTTGCAAGATATCATATTGAAAATAGCAAATTAAACAATGAAAAAAAAAACTATCTTTAAGACTGTTGTTAGAACAGTATGAGGTTATACTGAAATCTTTCCCAAAGAGTTCTGGAATACATCTCAAAATGAACGATTTAGAAGTATAGTAAAAAAATGAAAGAGAATACATGTGTTGGTTTTAATGAGCTTAAAAAGTTCAATTCCATGGTAGACTTGATCCACAGTTAACGAGGGGTTAACTGAAGTAAACGAAGAATCAAAATTCACCACATAACTCATCTCCTTGTATAGAGTTTCAAAATGCTTTGTAATTCCTCGTTTTAGGGAAAACTTTGAAGGATCGAATATTTATTTGAAGTGATTTCTTTCTAAGTTTTTTGAAGTCAATTCAAATTCATCTTGAACTGTACAATAGTCAGATCAATGCTAAATGCGAAATAATTCCTTAAGTGAAATTATCACCTATTTCATCGAGAATAACAGAATTAAAAATGTGAAACGTGATCTATTATTCTTACCACATGTATAGGATTTAGCTCCTTCTGAAGCTTCTCCTGTAGAAATTCACAAGTAATTCCACTCATAGCGCGCTTATTCTCAGACCTAATTAAGGAACTTCTATATTTCATGATAAGCTACATGACAGAATGCCTTACATGAAGTCAGCTGATCAATTGTACTGGAGGCGTATAATAAAGGACTGTAAAAATCCTGTATAAAAACTAAAGTGAATTGCCTGAAGTTTGGTCTGAAAAATGGGAAAGAAACAGCATCAGAAGGATAAGCTGTAAGTTTGGTTGCTTAGGAAGGTCATTGTGTTTTTTAAGTGGGAAAGAAAAATATTACACTGTTCGGTCTTACGTTAAGAACGATAGAATCAGCTGGGCATGATCAATGGAGGTTTTATTTTGTTTTACTTGTATTATGTCAAGGTATTTAACAAACAAGGAATGGAGAGAAGAATGGGGTGGAAAGAAAGCTGGTAAGAAAATTGACTTAACCTATAAATAGCCCAAAAAACTAGTATACTCATCGTAAGCTTTCTTACTACGACCTTGAATTGTAACAGTTGTACAGTGTACTTGTTGCTCTGCATATCTCATGCGAGCATATCCTTCGTGATTTATTTGAGACTTTATCTTAGATCTTTTTCCCTCGGCTTTCGGAGGGCCATTTTTTAACTAAGTTCTTTAAAGGATTTACCTATGGCTTTTGTTCTTGGGATATTTTAACTCTGCAATATGTTGATGATACTGAAGATAATAATGCTGGGTGTATGGTTTAGTACACGGTGTACCATATGTTTGCAAACGACTTTGGAGTCTGTCTAGGAACCAACATGGGTAAGCGTGTAAGGGTGCTGGATTTCAACTTAGTCGTTCTTAATTCAAACGTAGGTGGTAACTCAATAATGTTTTATTTGTGAGGAAAACTGTAGAAAATTCAATGGTTGTAAACAAAATAACGAGTAATACATTTAATTTTTTTGTCTTGGTCTTATTACCGAAATTCTTTTTTAAACTAAGATGTACCTGAAAAAGCAAGTTTTAGAAGACTGCCATTCTACTGCTGCAGGTGGGTGACTATAATTTACTGATTTCCTTGTGTTTTTGAGACATTTGACATTTTTGCTTTTAATACTAATTAAAAAATATGATAATTAGTTTTTCCTTTAAGTATTGGATACTTATGATTAAACTATATACTATAACAGAACTTATGAGCTTGTTTTGTTCTTTTCATAAGCCGTGGCTGAAACTTAAATTCCAGCCAGGGTGTCAAAAGAAAATAAGATTGAAAAAATATACATGCCTTTGGATCCTACCCTTCAAAATTTTTAAAATAAAATAGTAACCTAGTGGGTGTAACACTGATGCAATGTGGATTTAAAAGGTTTTCTGTAAGTTGTGAAGTAGTGAGATAGTGTTGAGTTGTAAGAGCTGGTGAAACTTTTTGCTAAAATTAAATATGATTGATATTTGCTTAAAAAAATTAAAAGCTTGTAACTGATAAGTCTGATTTTAAGGGTTGTCAAAGGCTGCACTAGTTTGTAGCTTTGATTTTCAAAGCTAGTATGTCTTTCTTGTTTCTATTTTATAAATTGTGGACATTTGAAATATATTTTTTCCCATTTCATTAATTTTCAGCCTTTCCATGCAGCCATTTGAACATCCCCTTTGTACAAAAGATGGTGTTATATTTGATTTGCTGTAAGTTGTACAACATTTATGTTCATGCTAGTTTATGCTTTAGCTCCTAAATACAAGGGGGTCAAATAAACTGGGTATAGGTTGTAGTGTTTCCCTTTATTTCAAACCTCAGTAAAAATCTTTTATCAATGACATGTTAAACTAATATGTCACATGAAAATTTTTATCTTGTGCTGGAGAAGAACAGGTTTTTTTTTTTTACCCAGTATTAGATATACCAAACTGATCATTTGGTTTTAAGGCTGAGACAAATCAGATACAGTAAAGTGAATTTTTAAAGATTTCAGAAATGAGAATTCATGAAAATGTTGATGTTTTTTACTGGGGTTTCTCATACAGTTTGTTTTGTTTTTCATACTTAGTTGACTTTATGAATAATAATACAAATAACAAATTTTACTTCTTCTCATAAATTTACAGAAACATTGTTCCATATCTGAAGAAGTATGGTAAAAACCCAGTCACTGGAGAGGTATGCACTTAATACACACAAAATACCTTCTGTAGGTAGGCTCTTTGTATTTTTCTTAAAAAAAAGTTGTTATAGTATACAGTATACAATCTACTGTATGAGTGCACATTCTAATGAATGCGATCACATGATGATAAGAATTCCTTCTCCACAGACTTTGCAAGCCAAAGAGCTAACAAAACTAAATTTTCACAAGAATGCAGAGGGTAAGGTTTTTTGAAAAAGTTTTGAACAGTTTTCTTGAAACAAATATTTAATCACTGTATTGGTAATTTATTTCAGATTTTGTCTTCTTTTACAGATAAGTATCACTGTCCTGTCACCTTCAAGGTCTTTAATAGCAACACTCATATTGTAGCAGTCAAAACAACAGGAAATGTCTTCTCCTTTGAGGTATGTTTGTCCTATTTACCATCAATGGATAAATTCAAATGGTTTGTGTCTCTATTACTTAACACTTTGTATGCCAATATCAGTATGCATATTCTACATTCTGTTTACTATCCATTTCCTTAGGTGTTGATGAAGAGAATTTGTTTAACAATTAAGAGCTTCTTTAGTTTGTGATCATTTCCTTTATTCTCATGACCTTAATGTGTGATTCAGGGTGATATTGAAAGGAGAAATTAGATGCTAATCACTCTTAGGGGTCAATGGGTTAAGAAAGGGAAGGCAAGTACCAAAATAACATTTTTGCCTCTTACTGTGGGAAAACCTATTAGAATGAGACAAATATTCTGCAATTGCCAATTGTTACAATGTCACAATTTGTTTTTGTTAATAGGCAGTAGAACAGTTAAACCTTAAAACCAAGAACTTCAAAGACCTTTTGACTGATGAACCATTTACACGCAAAGACATTATAACTATTCAGGTATGCTTCACTTTGGACTGAATGCCATATGAGAAAATCCAGCAGGTGAAAGGATCACTCTACCAGTTGAAAAATTTCTTTTACCTATTGGGCTGAATTAAGGGAGAACACTGCTAAGATCTGCGTATAAGGATATTGGATGTTTTTAAGTGGTGATCTTCCTTATCAATGAGCTTTCCAATGTATAGCGTTTTAGATACTGACAAGACCAAACAATCCTTCCTTACTGCCAAGTGAAAGCATCCAAGTGGGAGTTCACATGCATTAGCCCATTACTCCCTAGCATATTCTCCACACTGATCTATACATTTCCTAAGGTGCTGACAAGGAGAATTTGTTTAACAATCCAGAACTTTGTCAGCTGGTGATCAATTCCCTTATTCTCGTGATATCAATGTGTGGTTTAGGGGTTACATTGTGATTGGTTGGAGAAACTATATGCTTGTCACTATTAGGGGTCAAACAGTTAAGTCGTGTGGTTAGTTGGTTGTACACTCACAAGAAGTGACACATATTGTATCTGAGTTTTTATTTACTTTTTCTTCAATGCAGGATCCATCAAGTCTTGACAAATTTAATCTTGCAAATTTCCATCATCTAAAGAACAATTTGAAAGTGGTTAATGAAGGTAAGCCTGCATTTATTCCTGGCTTGGTGATGTAATGACTTCTATCAGACTGTGAGCTACTTCTAATTGTCTGTCCAGTGCACGATCAACAGAAAGACATGGCCTTTTTTCCTACCTTGTTTTTTTGAGACCACTTGCAATAATGGCCTTGTAACAATAGTTGTAATGATGACCACTGTGACAGATGATTAAGGTGATGATGCTGCTAGTGTTGATTATGAATTGGATTTTGTATTGCTTTAGATTTAGATGTCATCAGCTCAATATATTTGTCTTTTATATTTGTCCATCCTTAGAGGAGGAAAAAGCCAAGAAGGATCCAAAGTACTACTTGAACAGAGCTAACAAAGACACCCTTGGTATTCTGAGTGAACTAGAAAAAACTTACAAAGAACCTGTAAGTCAACTGTATGTCATTTTGCAGTCAGCTGTTTTACTTTACTACAATTCTATGTTAACTATTGTTTGCTTGTAGAGAAATGCAGTTTGCAATTTTCTGGTATCAAATACAACTTGCACTTCATAGACATATTTAATTAATAATTATTTTCAGGAGAAGAAGAGCACAGAGAAAACAAGTGAATCACTTACAGAGAGAAATGCTGTAAGTTTGCTTGAAGTGTTTCCTTATTAACCTTTAATAACAGCAAATCAACATAATTATTCTCTATGTGATTCTTTAACAAGGGTTGGCATAGAGCCACCTGTTTTGACAATTTGAGATTCCTCTGCTCTGAGAGTACATTTACATGTACATGTCTGTTTAGACCATGCAGAAAGATGAATTTTGATATGCCAATTACAATCCAGTAAGAAAAACTTGGGTTGTCAAACTTGGTTCTCAGTCACAGCAACTCAAAGTAAAAATTAAGAGTGTTTTTTAAAGAGGTTCAAGTGCTGCTGTAGTAACTTCAGAAGTTAAAAATATAATCACAACTTAGTGAAAAACAACTGCTCATTTTTATTGCTAATTCTAAGGAACACTTGAAAAAGTGAAGTTATAGTGATCCATCAACAAATTGCTTTTTCAGTTTTGCTGAAACAGATTGTCATCCAAACTCTGACAATTCAAACCGAGTTTCAACCCTCAGAAGGAGGGTACATGTATGATTGTGTATTAAAGACTTTAAGTTGTATTTCAAAAAGACTTGAGTAATATTTTGTATTGTGAATGATTATTTCTAACTTTTCTTAATGGTGTCATGCAGGCTCATTATTCTACTGGTGCTGTAGCCAGCTCATTCACATCCACTGCACAAATACCTGTCACTCAACAGGAGGCAGGTATGTTCTCTTAATACGTACTTCCTTTTTCATTCTTGTATGCTAGATGATATCACTTATCCATCATCTATCTATTTCTCATATTTATTCCTTAACCCTTTAGCAATTAAGAGTGACTAGCATCTAATTTCTCACTACAATATCACCCCTGAATCAAACATGAAATTCATGAGAATAGAGGAGATGATCACCATCTTAAGCAGCTCTTGATTGTAAAACAAATTCTCCTTGTCAGCCTCTTTGGAAATGTTTGGGGAACAGTAGGGAGAATATGCAAACTGTTCCTTTCCCTTACTCTCTTTCTCCCAACTTAACCCTCAAAACATAAAGAGTGACTGGGTGGTTTTATTCTTTGTGGGTCACTATGCGAATGTCTGTACTGGGTCAGTGGTAATTGGATCACCCCTAGAAAGGCAGTTTCTTTTTCTTTTTTCTTTTTTTCTTTTGACTGCTAAAGAAATACATTCTCTAGTATATTATTATACAAGCTGGCTGTGATTCTTCTGATTTTTTTATTGCTAAATTTACTTTTAGCTATTGTTGATCAGGATATAGTGAGATACAGAGAAGTGAAAAAGAAAGGTATGGTCAGAGCTTGTGTCTAGAACTTTTGTTGTTTTCTCATGCTGATGAGAAATTTGATGTATGTTGAGACACAAAGTAGAGATATGATTTGTAGTCACCAGTTCAATTTTTTTTTTTTGTTTGTTTTTTGTTTTTTTTTTGTCAAGGTTATGTGAGACTGCAGACAAATCATGGTGATCTTAATTTGGAACTTCACTGTGAAATGGTAAGGTGTGCTATCATTCTGAATTTCTTAGATTACTTGATTGACTAATTCAGTGAGTCTCTCAATTGATCATTCTTTAATTTATTATTTGCACACATTTCCTCATAAATGAACTTGTGATGCGTGTGTACACGTTTTGATCAATTAGTCTTCTTATTTTTTAGGTTTCAAAGACGTGTGAGAATTTTATGAAACTCTGTGCTTCTGGCTACTATGACAACACAAGTGAGTTCACTGATCTTTTGTTTACCAATATTCAGACAGATTTGTTTGCATCTTATCTTTTTGCACTAGAATTGAGAGGGAAATTATACTACGTTTAGGTGTCAAAGGTTGAATATTGGACATGACAGCATGACAGCGTGACAAATATTTTTTTCCAAAAATCTGAAGAAGTGTCAAGCTTGCAATATTTATATCTGATTTTTTTTTGTGGATTGTTCATTTAGCTTTGATATTGTCCATTAAGTCTGTATAGCATGCTGGTGATAATTATTTTTTCTTTGTTAGTCTTTCACAGATCTATCAAGAACTTTATGGTAAGTGATTCCATAATACTGAAAGGTTCCCTCTCGATCACAATACAAATTGTCACTTCATGTGGATTGTTACTTATGGTAAAAATTGCTTTTGAAAGCTTTTAAACTTTTTTTTTTAATCTTAACGTTGTCTTTTCCTTCAAATGGTTCTTCCCTGTAGATTCAAGGAGGAGATCCTACTGGAACAGGGCGAGGTAAAACTTTCGACCGACGCTCTCTTTTACCTAATACCGCCAGAAATCGGGCACCCTGTCTTATCATATTTCTTCCAGAATTATTTGTCGTTTTTTTCCATATTATTTCTATTCAAGGTTTGTTCCTGTCGATTATGTGCCCAGGTTTTTCAACATTTAGTTAAAAACTGCTCTAATGACTGTATTGATCAAAAGTTATTACAGATACATGGTTTTGTGCTTTACTTTGGTTGGCAGGTGGTGAGTCGGCCTGGGGAGAGCCATTCAGAGACGAGTTCAAACCGAATTTGATACATCAAGGTGAGAATGTTGAAGACGTGATATTTCTGCGGCATAAGGCCAGTTGGAGAGAATTGTCAAGGCGCCGTCATCTTCAACGAAAATGTTTCGTGGATGTTAAATTTGACACTGAAAGCAATTGTCTTTTTTTCTCCAGGGAGAGGCATTCTAAGTATGGCAAATTCAGGACCAAATACAAATAAGTCCCAGTTGTAAGTATCACTCCTTGAGAAACTTCCACCTGTTGTTTCTTGTCAGGAAATCGTGAAACACTGATTAGAAAGCTCGCAACCTTTTTGTTAACATACCATTCAACAATTGAAAAAAGGTGCTTGTTAAAGCAAATCAGAAGTCCCATATTCTAATTAGTTATTTTAATCTTAGCCTTTTCTTCTCTCTTGAAGCTTTATTACGTATCGCTCCTGTCGTCATTTGGATGAAAAACATTCCGTGTTTGGCAGGTAATAATGTTACTAATTTTATCCCCTTGTGTTTTTTTGTTGTTGTTGTTCTTCTTGTTGTTATTTTTTTTCATATCAGAGGTTTATGTCTCAAGAAATTAAGGATTTTGACGTTATATACCACGGTAGACACTGATCCAATTGTGTTCTTAGTTAACTATCAATTTACTGGTGTTTTTTCTGTCTTCAGATTGGTTGGTGGGCTCGAAACATTAAGCACTTTGGAAAGAGTAGAAACTGACGAAAAAGATCGACCAAAGGTATCAGTGAAGAAAAGATAAAAAGGCATTAACAAAGTTTAAGAGGTTTGGCTCATGCTTCAATGGTAAACACGACTGCTGACTGCTGAACGAAGTTACTCGACTTCGCTTCATATAGCATCAAAATGTTGACATTTAGTCTATACGGTTGGTCCCTCACCCTTATAATGTATGCACCCCTTATATCATTCATTCTTTGTATTTTCTTTTTAGGAAGTGATCAAGCTAATCAAAGCCACGGTGTTTGTGAATCCTTTCGAAGAAGTTGACGCTGTGGTTAGTACAATTCTTTTACTTTTTGATTGAATAATCCAGTGATTTCCCTTATTTTAAGCATGTCAGCTTAAAATGAATTTTAAAACCAGTAGAGCAATCCTTCTACCTGACGAATTTTAAGTAAGTCCAAGCGATATAAAGCATTGATAGGTGGGAAAAAAACTTGTAAGGCAGTGTCCAAGTTTGGACACTAGTGTCTGATTATAGACACTCGTGTCCGATTTTGGACACTGGTGTCCGATTTCGGTAACTAATGTCCGATTTATATATTTGTGTCCGACATATGTATTTGTGCCTACGTTGTCCCAAGGCTCTCTCTTCCTTCCGCAGGCTAGATAGAGATATGTGATACCAATAAAAATGAAACAAGCAAATCGTTTTTTATTGTTTTCAGCTTCAAAAAGAGCGAGAGAAAAAGGAAGAAGAAGAAAAACAGCAGGTAAATTTGGAAAATGACGCAAGGGTATTTTTTTTCATTAATGTTTGTTTTAGTCAATTCTGTTTCCAAGTTTCCAATTTGGTCAAAGTAATCCAATAAACGCACGTGTAACTTCAAGCCTTACTAGAACACTTAGGATTCTGGGAAGGGCGTAGACTTTCTGCTCTCCTATTTTCTGCTGGCTGTTGTCCTTCAACCGAAAGGCACAGTTAAAAAAAGCTTTTAAACCTTATGATGTGGAAATGCGTCGTCGAGAGAATACAGTTTGAGCTGGGTTGAATATCCTTTATCAACTTCGATGTTCCAGGCGTTCAGCATGTTAAGTGGTGCGAAATCCGCGTGAAATGGTAAACGGCGCGATAGTAGTAGGGGAGGTGTTGGTTCGGTCGTGTAAGGGACCTTACACCTTCGTTTTTTTCACTCCCCAGCGACTATCACGCCGTTTATTATCGCTCTTCGTTTTCCTAACTGTACGGCAGGAACAACTTAGCCCTTTAAGTCCCAAGATCTGAGTACTAATTCTCCCCTCTAGCTGCTACATATCTTCCTGTAATTTAGTTACGAGAACTTCGTGTTTGATCAAGATGACAACTTCCACCTGATGAGTTTGAGTATTCTCATCACCAGTTTGCTGGATAATTTATGGTTATTATGGATAGAAGTTACATTTTAATCACTTCTGTGCGTTAAGGTTATTACTGATCAATACAGCTGTGTCTCCTCAGTAAACAGAGTTGTTTAGGCTTTGCGGTATGAAATTTTCCCAGATTTGTGCTACAAATGGGCGGTAGATGCTCGTTAAGTAGTGAGACAGCTGTTGATAATAAATGGATACTGATTATAAAACCTCCTGAACAGTGAGATAAAAGTGAACCTTTGTTGGGTGATCTTTGTACAGTGCATGAGCAATATGTGATTCGAACTAGTTCATGTAAAATTTCCTTCATTTTCCGCGTGTTCAGGAAGAAGCCGCCCGCAAAAAGAAAGCGGCTGCCACGCCAGCAGAGGCACCAAAGGTTTACCGGTCAGGAGTTGGAAAATATATTAAACAGAAGCCAGCGTCAAGGTATGATAGGATATATCCGTTTAACTCTTTTTTTCGGAAAATTAAGTAGTTTTTCATTGGTTAAAACCTCTGAAGGCTCCTTGGGAGTGCAAGGTTATGTCTTCCTTTGTCTGAGTTGGAGAATATCCAGTATCCCTGGAGTTAGCTTTCGCTTGTATTTTTCTTGCACGAGATGCTGCCATTGCCGTTCTTTTTCTTCAATCTTTTGGCCCAACTTTTTCAGGGATGCTGAAACTGCTGACCTCGCACCGCAACAATCGAAAAAGAAAATTAAAGTATCTGGAGGATTCAAAGATTTCAGCTCCTGGTGACACAAGAATGGCTTGAAATTCCGATCAAAATGTTCCACTCATTCGTCCGTAAATTAAAAGAAACATACTAGGGAACTACCCTAGTTTTGAGAACTCTCCTGCTGCTCTCGGAAGGTCAGGGAATCCTGGAAATCGTCATGTTTTCGCAGTCTTTTCCTACAAACCTATGCCAAGCAAGAACATAATCCGGAAGTGAAACTTAACCGCGTCTATTATGCGGGTTACTTCGATCGCCACAGTGCCAGCTCTATTAAGTTGACATTGCCAACCATCAATGCGGCTATTTCGCCTACAGAGAAATAACAACCACAAGTAAATTGTAGCATTATTCTGTCAAAGGCGAAAGAAAATGCTTGCGAGGGCTCTTCAACAGCAAAACATTCTTAGCAGCCAATTTTAACTTGAGGTTATGAAAGGTTTGACGGTCTATAATCTCAAACAAATAGTCGTGGCTTTTTTTGATAGGATGTATGGACCAAGCTCGAAGTAAACTGCTATCAACGTCTATTCGCGTTGAACAACTGTGGACAATATTTTTTCTGTACATCTTGCGAAGTTGATGAATAACTTTTGTAAATCGTGAACACTTAGGCTGTGCAAAGCTATGAGTAATAGTGCTCTTACTATTCGCCTTGTAAATATAATTTATATTACGATTATTATTATTTTTTAATTTTTTTAGTATTATTATTATTATCATCAAATTTGTATTCTATGGTATGACAAGTATTCCTTTTAGATTCATCACCCGAGTCGTACCAGGTCACAAGCTAACTGGTCATCATTCAGAGGATCTTGCAAGAAAGTAACCATATGTCTCCATAAATCTTTTTTTTTTTCGTTTGGCTAGCATGCCAAGAAAGCGACCTCCGGGAAAGATGATGTTGCAGTCCGTATTGCGGGTCATTTTCACCCAATCCTTTATATTCGTCTTTTCACGTGTAGTCTGATTCGAAGCGAAGAAGCCGATTTCAGGCTAAGATTTATGAAAATATACTCTTCTATCTGACATTTTCGAGATATTTTTTCGGCTGAGTAGGCGCGATGGTTCGTGAAATGCTTTCTAGACGCGTCTTAAACGCAGTGTGTGCCTGGACATAACCCGTGCAAGCTTTCAGTCACTTCAATACCCATCATGCTGTTTCTTAGTACCGTGAGTCACTCGTAAGCTCATCCATAGGCTTATATTTTTTAAATAAACAACCTTTACAAAATTTCAACGAAACATTGGCTGTGTCGAAGCGCTTCATGGCACCAGTCAGCAAAAGGAGTATCATGATTTCACCTCAATTCATATTTCGTGATCAAGCGGCCAACATCAAAGTTACGTATGTCACGTCCTCTGAGCCACAAAATGCAAATTTTGGAGAACGTGGTATTGATTAATATAATCTCGTGACTGAATCTGAATTTATTTACACAGAGCCGTGTAGTTGACAACTTCATTTGTTCCGGGGAAGCGTGTCAGATTTTAAAGGATAACGAGAAATGATAGCATTAAAACTTTTGTAGGAATAAAAATGGCGTTCAAAGAATCACAGATATTTGCTGTTACAGAAAATAAGTACAATATAGTGTCCAAAAAAAAAAACGAAACGAAACGCTGATTAACGGAGATATTGCCCTTAGTTCCTTTGAATGTCACCCTGTTAACATAAGAAATACTTTAAGTGTGAAGAATAGTGTAATCCTAATGAAATTATTTTACTTTTTAGGCCAGGAAAGCTATGATCACTGTTGCGTGCAAGAGTGACTCTTTTTAAGTGGATTCATCTTTTGAATCACGCTGAAAGTCACGCGCTCGTCACAACGGAAAATGTCACAAAGACACGAGCCGTTTTCGAACAATTTTTATTAACTTTCTTGTCAAACTTATTTTTATCTGAACTCTTTTTAAAAGTATAGGTTAAAAATCAGGGAAATTAGTAGAGTATTAAGACACGTAATGAAATAAACGCGAAAGCAGTTTCGTGATGAAAAATCGTGTCGGTTTCGTGAGAATCTTAGTCAAACATCACAATTTTGAAAGGATTTCTTTTATATGTAAATTAGTCTTTTACCTTAAATATATGGCTCTAAGCAATAAAATTGTCAGTTTACCTCACGCATGAGCGAGTCAACCTCGTCCGACTTCTTGCATCGACTTCCGAAAAAACCATGGAACAAAAAATGACGGTAAAATAGTACATTTGTTGTCAAATAATTATTTGGGTAAAGCACAGAAATACGTTGTATAAGTCATAGTATTTCTTCAAATTTCAAACTGAATACTTGGAGCGTTTCCTCCAACATTGATTTTGCAAATTTGGCTTTAAATAATTCTGAATTTTGCCTTTCTACAGTGACTCGGAAATTTTTTACGAATATCAACTCTTCTTTCATCTATCTGGTTCCTAATTGTGCTGCTAAAAAAGCTTGATATTGTCGAAGGTTGAAGTGTGTACAATTTTTACTGTTTTCAAAATGTTTCTCGTTACATTACAAAGCTTTATATGCGTTAGACATAATCAAAGCAGTCGACCATAATGGTCAGAAAAACATGTTATTTTAAAAAATGAAAATAATCAAATTTGGACCCCTGGTTCTGCACTTCAAAAGGAAATACGAAGCGAAATCCGTGAAAGCCGTGAAAAAATTAATACAATTTTTTTGTTGCCATTTCTCAGCTCCCGACGATAATTTCCCTCAATGTTGGCGGACATTTCTTCACCACTCGCCTTTCCACGCTTTTGAAAGACGAAGATTCCATGTTAGCTGCAATGTTCAGTGGGCGATACAAACTTGAATTGGACAAAGAAGGAAGATATTTTATTGATCGCAATGGAAAATACTTTGGTTATATCTTAAATTACTTGCGTGACGCGTCACTTCCAAAACACTGCGTTGCGCTACAAGTGTATCGCGAGGCGGACTATTTCCAGTTAGAGCAACTTATTCGTGAGCTTGCATCCTATCCATCTGTGATCCCACATATTGCAATAGAGGAACAAAAAAGAGACTTAGCAGAAAGTTATCACTACTGGAAAAGCGTCCTTTTAGAAACTACGCGACGAAAATTTCACAAATTTGTCAAATTCGTCGTTGGTCGTGATTGCGTGATAACTGTCACGCGATACGCTTCTGAAAAGGATTACAACCTTAGTGAAGATACCTGCAGAAGTTTTATCTCACTTAGTGATGGTAATGAAAATTGTCAAAGCCATCAGTTCTTTAGCGTGAACGACTCTGGAGAGAAATTAGAGTATTACATTGGTTCCCATCTTCCACCGATTGATTTTATTGTTCCGAATGAGGATATTCCAGACTGTCATCAGTTCACGTCACTGGTTGAAAAAGATCTGCGCCTAGAAGGGTTCTGTGTCAGCGGAAGTTTAACGCATGCGTGGAAGTGTGGTCTGTGTGATATGACAGGAACTCTTCACCAGTTAGCTTTCATGTGGATTCTTCCATATCCAAACACGAATAGCGAGGAAATAATGAAGAAGTTTTAAAGAATATTTTTCTATAATAACTTTAAGAACAACATTTTAAGTTTTGCAAACAAGAACGTCGTCAGAGCACTTGACTATATTACTTTTGGTGATTTTGTGACTAGTATAGAAAGTTTTGAAAGCTTCTTTGTACAAATTTGCAAGTTGTAATTTGAATATTTTGATATAAGCTTTAAATCTCTGACCTAAACAATGTTAGTAATTCTCAAAAAAATCTAGCAAGACTTATATTCCCGGACCAATTTTCTGTTGCAAGTGGGGACCGCATCTCTGTCCCCGCAGCAGGTGCCGAACGCGCTCAAACTTGCCCGGACTGTTGTTCAACCAGAGGTGAAAACCATGTTTCTCCAGGTAGGGGTCGGGTTATTGGAATGATGTGGAAAAATATCTGAATCTTCGAAATATTCTTCAATATAAAGCGAAATTAAAGTTGATAAGTTGTGTTTGCAGGTTTTGAACATGTTATCGCGTTTCAAAGCTTTTTTGCTTTCATTTCTCCAATTTTCGTTTTGCCTTACCCCTCCCCTGTAAATGATACATTTCCGGCGCGCCAGCGCGCGATTTATAAACAAATGTTAATTTCATGAAACCGACATAACTTCGAAACGGCAATATGGCAAAGGCAACGAGCGTTTGTTCTCGACGTAAACTTGTAATTTTTGCCAGCGAATTAGCCAGTGCAATTGGACGGCATAGATATCAATCCCGAGAGGAAACATTTCAGCGAGTCTGGCTTCGATCGCATCAGCAATCATTCGTTTTTGCGTTTGCTTTGAGGTTCCAAAGCGACGTTCGTCCAATCTTAGCAGTTTCTGAAGAATTGTTGATTCAGTTTCCATCTTTGGAAAAAGAAGACGACGTCGTCGATTTTGCTTCCGCTGTTAGAAAGGTAATCTGCGACATGTCTTTCAGAAGATTGTATGGGCAAATTCTGAATTTTCTGAAAGCAAAGTTGTTGAAGAACGAGAAAGAAGAACAAATCCTCGAGTCAGCAAAAGTGATCGAACGTGTTACAACCGAGGTGAAGACACTTTGTGAGAACGAAAAAAAACTCGTGGAATCTGCCGTGAAAGAGATTTGCGACAAACAAGGGATCAACACGAAGGAAGTTGTCAAAGCAGTGGAGTCCAAAATTACCAAGGATCGCGGAACAAAATTGGAGGAAAAAGCTGTGCAAGATTTTGAGAAAGTGAAAGGGATCGAGATCGAACGTCCGATCGCACCTCATCTGTTCTACCAGGATATGGAGTACAACGGAATACAGTGGAGTGTATGCGGTAAAGTGGATGCCGAGACAGAAGATAGCGTTATTGAAGTTAAAAACAGAAGAAACCGATTTATGTGCCCAGAGTATGATTACATACAGCTTCAAACATACCTATTCATAAGGGGTAAGTCTAAGGGTGTCTTACTGGAGAGATTGAAAGGTGAAAACAAAGAAACCTGCTTTGAATTTGATCATGAGCACTGGGAAGAAGTGACCATTGACTTGGCTGAGTTTGTTGCTGAATTGTCAGATGCCATGAACATGAGTAAACAGGCCTTGTATGGGTATACATCACCAAAGAAACGAGGGCATGATCAAGTGGCTGTGGTTAATGAACAAGCTTGTAACCAGGACACAGATGAGGAGCAAGTGAAGAAGACTGCTGTGGAAAAAGTGGAAGAAGCTACCACAGTTATCGAAATACAGGATACTAATGAATAGAGACATTTGAGAAAACAGACCTCCCTTCTTAATACAAATTTCTAAGTCATTAGAGTAAAAGTTAAACTGTGTTATGGAGTGTACCACATCCAAAGAACCTACTCCATAATCTCAATTTTACACACCCTGGCTTCTGCTCAATAGGGCACTTTCCTTTGAGTATGATTCATCTGATGACTGGGTTTAAAAGTAAAATTTAGAGTCATTATTATAGGTTATATAATAGATTCCAGTAGGATTTTTTTTGGTTGCGATTAACCAGCCTTTCTTCATAATCAAAAAAAAAAAATTAAATCCATACTGATTGAGTTGGTGCATACCTAAGGATAAAAAGATTCTACTGGGAATTTCTGCCAAGAATAAGTTGTTATTATTTAAATCCATCAGCTAGCATCATGGATAAACTCTATTGCAAATCTGCTAGCTGAAGACTTTTTTTGGTATTTTTTTTCACTAAAATTAAAAAAAAAACATCTTTCACTTCTGAACTTAATCTTATGAATTTTACAATTTTGGCAAGGAAAATTACTCTAATTAATGAAAAAGCACAATGTCAATGAGAATAGTTATTTATTGCCAGACTTCACTTACACTGCAGAGATACATTAGATGTTTTAACTTATTGTTAAATGGAGACTACAACATCACAAAGTAAAAGCTATTTATTGTTAAGATTTACATGTTGGACAATTTGTGTGTAATGTATTTAGAACTGAGAATTGAAATAGAATTTTCTAGATATTCAATTGTCTATTCTCTTCTTTTGATCTACAGGTAGATGGCCTTCTTGATTTTGGCATTTTCCTCATGATATGAGTTTAATTGGAATTACAAATTAAAGTATATTTACATACTTTTTAAACTCCGTTGAATGGAATTTCCAGACCTTGTAGACCAGCCCAGTGAAACTTAGACATTACTTGATACTATTTTACATCTCTGTTGAATTAACATATCAAAACTTAGAGTCAAACTACACCATCCAACATAGTGTTTGTTTGGCTTTAGCTTAGCAACAAAACAAATAGGTCTCCATTAAAGATCTGTTTAAAATGTCCTACTTTACTCTAAAGATTAACTCAAATATGTTTAATCCTTTTTAATTAGTTCACTCCTTTCGCTTCCATTAGCAGTAGGCACAGGCTGCCCAGGATTTAAATTGCTACTGCACAGATAGTCCCTGAGTCTTGTGGGATAATCTGTCATGACACCAGCAACCTTGAGCTTGTTAAAAGCAAAATCAAACTCACTGTCTTCATTAAGCACCCACAAGTAGGTCTGTTGAACAAAATATAATTGATGATTTAATAACATAAAAGTGTTCAATGGTGTTGTGAATATTTGTTGAAATTTACACTCTGAGGCCTGTTTTGGGTGACAAATTTGGTGAAAGAAGGAAAATTTGTAGGCTCAAAAAGTACCACCAGAGAATTTTTGATTTCACATGAAGTTTGAAGTGAAATAAGGATCTCCATATTTACCACCAATACATTGTGTTTTTAAAGACAAAAAAACAAACAAGCAAACAAACCCATATTATTATATGTATATATTCAACTTAACTTCTGTTTCCAGTTTACTTCTTATAGTTGTAATGTACAGTCTTCATTGTCAGAAATCTCTGAGAGTTATCTTTCAAATGTTATTAGGTTGGCAAACCTTGAGACCTGAGGTACATGGTTGGCCAGATTTCCCTTCCCACTTTTCTTAACAGTATATATATGTTATTAGATGAAATGCATTGTTAGTAGCTTCTATTTTACCCATTACATTTGGATTATGTGTTGTTACAAACCTGAATTCCTCTCTTTTCCAAATGGTTGAAAAGGATTGGGCTGATTAAAAACCTAAAAACAAAAAAAAAGTAAATGTCAATTCAAGGTACACTTAGCCAAATCAAATTCGTCTATGTACCCAAAGTTATTTAACATCCTGATATGTTCCCCTGTACTCACCAGTCAACTATATGACACAAGATCTTCATAGTACGAGGCACTTCAAAACGTCTGTGGTATAACAAAAGAATGAGTGAAATCGAAAACTGTCAATAATAAAAACAACTAGTGTATCAGTATTCCCATGCCAGAAATTATGAACCAAAAGGTACATGTTAATAGGTCTCCTGAAAATTCTTACCAGAAATATAGAAAGTTTGATTGCTCTTAACACCACCTTTGCTCTATGTACTTGCCGTTAACCCTTTAGCCCCTAAGAGTGATTAGCATCTAATTTCTCCCTACAATATCATCCCTGAATCAAACATGAAAGTGATGAGAATAAAGGAGATGATCACAAACTAAAGCAGCGCATGATTGTGAAACAAATTCTCCTTGTCAACCTCTTTGGAAATGTATGAAGAACAGCAGAGAGAATATGCATACTGATGTTAGGCTGTAAAGGTTAATATCAACACTTACACGTACTTACCTGATCATTGTGACAGGCAACATGATCTCTAAGAAGGATTCCTTGATAGGAATAAATGGCAGTAAACCAGAATAAAACAAGAAGACCAGTATGGCACAACGCTTCATTGAAAACATGATTGGAATTTCTGGATCCTGATTGGAATTGAACAAAAGCATAGTTCCTAATTCAATAGAACAACTTGGGCATTAAATCTAATGTTTAGAGTTAACTACTTAACTTGATATCAAAAATTAAAAAGTTAGTGCTGCTGTCAGTCATAGCTATAAAAAATATTTCATGGAATTTTGACAAAGTTGACAGTTCAAATCCCACCATTGATGCTTACAAACCTTTTTGTAACATTTTTCAGTAACATCTGCAGAAAAGTTTCCCCAAACTGTTAAATCCTTTCTGTTATGCTTGGAGATCAGTTCATGAGTCTAAGAAGAGAGAACATGGCAAAGTAATCAACAAGTGAACTCAACTCAAATGATGCAGTTTTAGACTTGAGCCATTCAGTTTAGTATATCGCTCAGCCACAATTCAACAGCAAAACAATTACTCCAATCTGCATTTTACAAATTGCTGTTGACATTTTTATCCCCTTTACTCCTAAAATGAAGGTTAATTCTCCCCTCTTGCTGCTACACATGTCTTTATGAATAAATAACAAGAATTTGACATTAGATCAAGAAAGCAACTTCCATTTAGTAAGTTTGAATATTCTCATTACCTGTTTGCTGGATAATGTATGGATATTATAGGGAGAAGTTTCATGTTAATCACTTCTGGGAATTAAAGGACTATATTGAATGTGAAAATTTAAAATATTTGTAATGATTTGCTGCAAAAATTGTAAAGTTCAGAATGCACCAATACATTGCAAATGCAATGTTTGGGTACCAATAACTTTGGGAACCCTGTAGCACCTTGCTGTATGTCAAATTTTGAGGAATCACTTAGATATATAGACACATAGGTATCTAACCTAGCCGGGAAAAAAAATGCAACAATGATTCCCTACCCTACACTCACCTTGTCTATTAGTAGATCAGAGTTGGTTTTGATATCCACATTTATTGGAATATTAGGAAATGCCTCAAAAACAGTGTCCAGCAGTGGAATGTGACAGTCATTGTTTTTCATATCACATGACACCCCTGATGAAAAAACATACATTTTAGAACTCTGTTGCAGCAATTCCAGACAGCATTTGAATGTATTTCTTTGAGTGTGGCAAACCTAATTTATATAATCGCAATGGCTAGTCAGAACAACAGAATAGATGAAAAGGAGTTGGTGAGAATTACGAGTACTGGCAAAACAAGAAAACTGCTTAAAGTACATGTACATTTGAGAAGCTGATTGATATCAATACCAATCTAAACTTGATTATTTATGTCAATTTTTTATCCGATATGTTGAGATAGTAAAATGCATGAGCCTTCTAGACCAGTCAAAGAGCAGATTACTGGCATTACTTCATAGAAATTTTCTCTGGCAGTTGGTACTTTTGTAAGACATTGGGTAGCCTGCTTCAGGCATTTAGTAAGTAAAAAAAAGCTAAACTAACATCATGAGAATTGTACGGTAGACAGTAACTGTAAATAGAATTACTATTGAGATCTTGGGTAAAAAAGTAAAAAAGTAACGTATCCATTGTATTAGGAGTCACCTGGTTGAAATTGTACAGCAAGTGTTCTGCTAAGGTGAGGTAAATCCTAAATCAAAGGATAGAAAGGAGCAAAATCTGTCATTTCATAGATAAAGAGTTTCAATTTTATGGCTAATATTCATCTACCTCAAGAGACAGAGATTGTGAGGTTGGCTAGATGAATTTATCACTAATTGACCATTTCTCTGAACTTTTATCAAAGGATGGTCATTGAAAAACCTCTTGATAATTACTCAGACTCTTGCTTTTTTTAACTTAGGAAATTGTTTTAGAATTCCTAATGATAAATTGTCCCTTGATCATGAGGTCAGATCATCCAGGTGGGAGTAGTCTAGGAAAGGAGTGTGTGGATGTCTGATACATCAACAACCTGAATGAAAGTCAATGTTAACCCATTTCCCCCAAACAGGGACTAGTATCTAAATTCTACTTACATTATCACCCCTGAATCACACAGTAATGTCAAGTGAATAAAGGAAATGAACTAAGGAAGTTCTTGATTTGTTGTACAAATTCTCCTTTTCAACATCTTAGGAAATGTGTAAAAACAGTGTGGAGAATATGCATGCTGATGTTAGGGTGTAAAGGGGTAAAGAGTCACTGTTAAAACCAGGAATCACTTGACTGTGACAATTAATGACTTTTACTTTGGTCATTAAAATTTCTGAATCAGTCATTACTACTGACAACAGTCCTTTTCAGGACTACTCTCATTAACAATTATACTACATGAGCAATTTATTGTTCTCCTCTGATCAAACCATTCACTGTGATGCATCATTCTCTCACAAATGATTAAAAGTCAGACAAAAGCAGTATCGTATAATTTGTGGGATAAGATCAGATATGAGTATTACAGATTAAATAAATAATATTGTTACCTTGAAATTCAAGTCACAAATCTTCAAGTCTGTGTTTGTTACACGGGAAAGTTCATCATCATGACATACAACAACCTAGTCGGAATTAAAGGATGCCAAGATCTAATTCAGATTGGTTTCTACATTTTCCTTTGAGTGGAAAGTACAAAATTTTCCTAAAGAAAGTTGATCTCATTGAATCACTCTCTGTTTACTTTAAACTCTGCTTTATGTTAAAATAATCAAGTTACACACTAAACAATTGGAAATTGACAATTGATACATCTATTGTCAATGATAATTATTGTAGCTACTTCTTTGTTGTTAATTACTATAAAGCAAACTGCTTTCCTTCAAAAACTCTGTCTTATCTCCAATTTTACCTGTTCATCTGCTGTAAGGCGAACATCTAATTCAAGCATTTCTGTTCCCATTTTTAAGGCACTTAGGGAGAAATAAAAGCAAAATGTATTAAAGGTTTATTTTTGGGCAAGTTTCATTACAAATTGCCACCTTAAGTTACAAACAAAAGGCCAAAATGGACGAGCTGTTTGGTAACCAAATTAAGCAAATTGATATTTTGTACAAAATCTGTAGACGTATGTATATACAAAATTTTACTTACTGATGATAGGCTGTCATCGTATTCTCTAAATTTTCTGCAGCCCCTGAAATAAACCACCCAAGAAAAAAAGTTTGTTAATTAGTAACTTTCCTTGAATTCCACCTAAAGGAAAGGATTGCAAGTGAAAGTGCAAGGCCTTTTATTTGGTAGGGAAGGGTAAGTAAACAGTTGTGCAACCAAACTTCATGTCATGTTTTGTTTGCTTTTACTAGCATGTCATGATCGCAGAGAGCTGCTCAATAACCCTTCCCCCCCCTCCCCCACCAACCCGCCCCACCTCAACTTGACAACAATATTAAGATATCGGAATATTTGGAATAGGCTACAAAATGATCAGAACTCGGGATCAGGAATGGTTTACTACATGTACCTTATTCAGAGACTAAAAGAAAGACTTGTAACTTGGCGACATGTAGAACGTAAAACTTATAGAAAAGTTGACCATCTTCTTTTCGGTAAACTGATAATATAATGACACATAGGGAGAGATTTGTAACATGTTCATTAATTAAGTCCGTCGAAGTTAAAGTCGAGATTCCAAAATGATCAGCATAATTGCCGACCGATCTAAGGTCGCATTAATCACTAAATTCACCTCCTCTATGACTAATGTGGCGACAACGGAACTTCGTTTGTTTCCTCCTATGAACGAGCCAAGGAAAGTTTAAAAGGACTACAGAAGTTACAATGTAGGTTCCAATTATTGGCAAAGCTATTGCCCAGCCTAACATCTTGGGATCAACAAATGTCAAAGCTCCAAATCCCTGTTTTCAGGCCACCGACTTTCCGTCCTCTTTGGAAATTTTAATGAAAGAGATCGCTACGTGACCGCGCTCTTGCTGTGTCAGCATGACCAAACAGTAATCTAGTAACCAGCTGCAATCATGCTGGTCATTGTTTATGTTTATCGCCGCAGCTGGGGCGGAAGGGGGTGGAGGATTTTGGATTTGTCACGGTAAATTTTGACTGATTACCACTCATCAGCAGTTAATTAGCAGTCAGGTTTCTTTAGTCTCCGCTTTATACTAACCTGACGATGACTGATTTCCCCTTCCGTTTCCCCTGAAAACAATGCGATCCCTAAAAATCTTCCACCACCCCTCCCCCACGATAAATAATGACGGGGCACACTCACAGATATAACAACCAAGCTTTTTTCTCACTTTTTCCTGTCTATTTTTCTTGACTATGATTAGTTTACTTCCTCCACCACTCAACCTGCTCCTCTCAAAATCATCTCTGAGAAGAGCTTTCTCGCACAAGTCACCGGAAGAAGATCTATTTTTAGAATTAGCTTGTTTTTTGGTAATTTTATCTTCTAGAAGTAACAGGGCCCATCAAAGATTGATCAAAATCTATTTTTTTAGACCAGGAATAACTAGGGCAGGATGTTTTGACACGAAACCCACACATAAGTAGGCATGACCGATCACCTGTAATTTGTCGTGTTTCACTGCGGCTGCATTATTTAATGCAATTAGTTCGCTTATAATCTTTATCCCTGCAGAAAGATTATAAAATAAAGCACAGTTTAGCAGTCTTTTATGGTCTAACTCAATGTAATTAGGTCAGAGATTTGCCATCTCTTTAGCTCTGTTGCCGCATTCAACTTTGTACGCCCCCGAGGGAAAAAATGATTGTTGAGCAAAAAACTTTGTCAAACCTCGGTTCCACGCAACTCCAGTTGTAATATTATGAAAACGAACAAATCATAGTACAGCGAGGTTACCTTTTCCTGTCTGAAAGGAAGATAGTTTAGTTAAAGCTTTCGGAGAAGTTTCAGTCACATGCCAACATAACCCGCTGATCAACCGCGTTGTCCTCCATCGAGTCGGGTTAATGGAAAAAGTGGAATCATTTGACCTTTGGTATTCGTGATTCCTGCGTTTTTCCTAGCCCAATGATTCATTATTTATTGACCATTTTTTCCGATATTCATAATTTACTTTCAACTAAACTTCGCAATTCACTTCAAGATTCCTTCTTCGTTAACCGCTCTGATTCCTGATTCATAATCTCCCGGTTCAAACTCCAATTCCTCAGACGACAGCAAAGACTGCTGCGCTTTCGATACAGATCTCCACGTGATCTCCATGTGAACTGTACATAATACATGTTCCTATCGATATGAACCTGCACCTTTCCTTAATAAATCATCCTGACACAGTTTTTAGCTTTCATTGTAATCCATTTTATTCAAGTACATATAAACTTTGCAATTAATGGTCCCACTCAATCATTGCGGGTTTCTTTTTTGCAGATTTCTCTCGTAGTCTTTCGAGACGTTCATCTGTAGACGCTGTCAGATGATAGACCATCTGCCAGCGTATAGCGGCTTACTGTCAGACTTTGTCTACTGACGGCCGGATGAAACGCTTTCATGATGATGCAAACTGCCTAAGGGCGCGGTGTGGAACAGACTATAATCAAGCCGGCGCGAAAAATTGGCTTGTCAAGATTTGAAAACCCTTAACCCTTATTATATATTTGAGTGTTAAATAACTTTCAAAGGGTAACAGAAATCGTTGATGCTATGAATAGAAGCGATCGTTACAACTAGCAGGAAAAGAATTTAGGAGAACTATTTCAAAACATGTCATTTAACAAATTATTTTTAAAATATTTTCAAGAGGAAAAAACGTCATGAGTAATGCTAAAAACATTTTGAGGAGTGATTGAGAGAGAGTGATACTCAAACACCCCCCCCCCCCCTTCCCCCCCGTTATCGGTTGCGGTTGCAGTGTCTGTAAGTTTCAACAACTTGACCGGAAGTCATGATAAAAGTCGAGTGGGAAAGTTGTTTGTGAGTCGAGTGGTATAAGTCTGGTGTTGTGCAATATCATTGGTCAGTTTTTCCAAAATGTTTTTGGCTGTAAGATTTGGAAAACCATAGGTTAAGTTTTTGAGTGAACTTTTCATGGCAAACATCTCTTGTGTGTCATACGAATGGGTAATCTCCTTGAAAATTTCTAGTTTCATGATTCGAAAAACCACAGTTTAAGTTTTTGAGTGAACTTTTCATGGCAAACATCTCTTGTGTGTCATACGAATGGGTAATCCCCTTGAAAATTTCCAGTTCCATGCCTCTTTTTCGCTCATGATCCTGTTAATTTTTTTTCAGCTCTCAGACACATTTTTTGTCTTTATCAAAATATAGGTGATACTTAAACCCAAGTGAAGAGCAAAAACTTTGCTTTTAGCCATGTTTTTCTATTGGTTTGCGTCTCGGAAAATATGAGGCGGGTATTCTTGTGCTCTCTTGGAAACACGTTTGTTTATTCAGTTGGAGGGGAACATCAACTTTAGATGAGGTTGTTTGGTACGATTTGTAACTGGCCCCCTTTCTCAGTGTAGAAGTCTTGCAGTTGAAAATTGCATCAACAATTGTGTATTTTTTAAACGTATTTGGAGAGTTTGCCCAAAGAACACGTATGTTTATCTAGAGAGTTCACACAACATCCAGGTGGCCTCAGCCAACCTATGGTCTTTCAGACCAAAAAAAAAACTTCTAACAATGACAATCTTTATTGACAATGTCAATGAGGAAATTGGTTTGGGCCAATTGTATCTCAAAAATGTACTGATTCTTTGTAAGATTAAACATTAAGAAATTGTATACTTTTCGTAGGAAGAGTGGTAATTCTATTAAGGGATTTTATCCGAAGCGCCTGTGTTTGTTCAAGTCCACTTAACATGGAATTCAAGGCAGTTTTCATCAGATATTGTTTCTGAGGACGAGGCAAACTGTTCAGTTTTCATGCAGTGTGCCGTTTATCAGCAGTTGAGAGCTGCTAAAGGATATTCCAAGGTGACAGTTGCAACACTAAAACACCAGTGTCCTTTGTGGTGGAAGAAAAAGGATCCATGTCCAGGATTGAACGAAAGCGTTGTCGGGTGCGTATACGTACTTCGTTTAAATTCATATCCGAATAATGGAGTCTTCATATAATAAATAATTAACATTATTAAGTGTTTTTCGGTGAAATCTATAACTTGGGACACCTAATAAGGCCTTATACGGATAATGATTCGCAATAACGATTTATTCTAAACAGACACATTTTCATCGAGAGGTGAATTCACCGTCAGCTGAAGAAAATGTTGTATTAGCAGCTCAGTCGGGTCCAAATTTCACTCAGGAAGTAAACTACTTGCTCCAAGCATATTTGTAATCTGGCACAATGGAAGCTAAGTTAAAGAAGGTAAAAAGAGAGCTTTTGTTAAGACCCCTCTGAGAAAATCTCGTTTTATGATTACAACTTAAACTTCCAGATGGACTTTATCAGATTTGTTCATTCCCGAAAACAGCAGTAGCCTTCTCCAGTTACAGTTACCTTTCCATCACCCCGAAGTTGTTTCTTCATGCATATATATGAAAAGAAAAAAAAATTCACACTTTTTGCCCCCCTTTCCCCTCCTCTATAAAACGTAAATGATTCATTCCGATCAGCAACATTCTAAGTTTGCTGTTTAGAAAAAGATTCCAAAATTACCCCTCTCTCTTCCTCCCCCTCCCCGGCCCTCTTTTTTGCTTCCCCTCATCAAAACCTCGAGAGAGCATGGTACCGTGACTTCTCAGCTTCATGCATTTCCATAATACACTCGGAATAATGCAGTGGTCCGTCAAATTAATGATATAGATGGTACTTGACAGATTTTATCAGCCATTCATTAAATATAATGGTATTTAATTTAACTCATTTCACAATCCCTTCCCTTTTTGATCGTAGGAATGTTACCGCTATTTTTCGAAAGTTTTTTTTTTTTAGCTCTTTTAGGATAATTTGTTTTGCAGTCAGTCGGTGGAGTCAATTATTTTCAACTTTATGTGAGACAGGAAACATTTTAGGAACGCTTCAGGGTCCTTCAAGAACGTTTTTGTATTTCTCCAATCAACCTTTGTTCAAAACAGCCGGCTGGGCCGATATTTCTAAATAATTTATAAACAAGATGAACCGATTTTTTTTTATAAAATGAGGCTTTTTCACCACTAACGAAGACACTACCTCATGAAAGATCTGTTAAGTTTCTTTTTCTCACTTAATTATCTGCTAATTATAGGAATTACTGTTAGTTTATTATTTTCTCGTTCTTCTGATAGTCAAATTGATAGTGGTTACCATGCACGAATGCCACTGAAACAATATATATTTGTTTTTGTAGCTAATCTTGTTTCTAATTGTTTTTCATAGCACGTTGACAAAATTACGAAGACTGCGTAACCATTTCAAGTGTTTATCGAGTATGGCGATTTATTTAAGTTCCTATGAAATTGACAGACTGTTAATTTCTTGTCGAAGAAATTGTTAGTGATCAATTTTATCAATCTATCATCACTCAAGTTTTGAGCGTGCCATTCAGGTTAACTGAACCCTAACCCATTTGCTAACAGCAAAATCATTAGCGCGATCCGTCTTTGTTGTTGCTTTTCTTTTTAAAGTAGCTCAGCTTCTGACAATTATCGTTTTCACGCAATTAGCGCCGCTTATTCCGTGCTACACAATCAACGAACGTTTTCCTGGCAGATAATCGGGTTTGTTTTTGCGCGGAAATATATTTCTTGACAAAATACGTACAAAGAGGAAAAAAATCCCGCAAAAAGCTACAGTAACCTATCAATTTTAATTCTTTAGGCCAAATAATTACGCTATTAATTAAAATGCCCCGAACGCATTCCTGACAATTATATGCAAATTTGGGTTCGCGAGTGAAGTTAGTCAGCACGTTTTTTTCAGAACCCTTCATATGAGAATTTCCCTCTAGAAATGACTAACTTAATTATTTTCACTATTCTGCGTGTTATTTATTTCCGATCTCGAAAAAAAGGGAGGGATTTTCGAATTTATATAATTGTTGATACTCTTTGCTAAGTAACCTGTTCGATTTGTAACGATTAAATAGTGACCTGGCTGACAGTTACACGTTCTGACGTCATTGGAGGCTGGGTCGAGTTCTTCACCCAAATCGTCTCGAAAATGGATGTCTTAAAACGATTGTCCCGCGATGTAACATAATGAATCACAGATCTTGTATTGTATATTTGGTTAAAGCGAATGTTATACACGACAGGAAATACCTTAAACTTTTGGTTCTGCTCCCCTGTGAGCTAAATGGGTGAAGCCTCAACGGACGACAAATTGCAGGTTTGACAGTGAACTAATTCTGTGCATATTTGTAGGCCGCCGGAGTAGTTGAGTATATCGGATTATTTCGGTAAACTCGTGGCGTGTTTTGTGAAGGTCCCCTCTCTAAACGAGTGGGAAACTGCTAGGTTTTAAACCGCGAACACTGAGGTAATTTCGGCCTACAATTCACCTCCAGTGATACGCATCTTATCGTGGAAGTCCACCGCTCTGAAATTACATACGTAGATGTAGACAGGTCAGGAAGCGACAGTTTATAACTCACTGTACCAGCTGAGTGGTGTAATATTGGTAGGTATTTTGTACGTAGCTAAACTGAACTGCAGAGCATTTTTTCCTAAATGTACCGCTTAAGTTTTAGGGTAAATCCTTGATGGACTTCTTGAGTGTTTCTGGAAGTATACGGTCTTGAAATTTCACTTTGTTTATGTTTTCACTTTTCAGACGCAACCCGCAACAACAGAAGCCCGCTCGGTGTTTTTGGAGAAGGCAAAGCTAGCTGGGGAAGCTTGCTCGCGAGGAGAGTTTATACTCGCTGTTGAACTATATACAGATGCAATAAATCTCGATCCTCAGAACCACGTTCTGTATGGAAACAGATCTGCAGCTTTCATTCGAACACGGCAGTTCGAACGCGCGCTGGAAGACGGCAGATATGCTGTGCAACTCCAACCTAGCTGGTCAAAGGTAGGAAATTAGAGAGGAAATAAATTTGGCGATAGGCATCGGCAGTATCCTGAAACTATGATAATGTCAAGCCACAAGGAAAACAGTTAGTTTTCTTGAGCTAGGCGTAAATGCTGTCAAGGCCGATCGCATAGTTCAAATGTTTGATATCTTTGCCCATAAGAACTAATTGTAATGTTTTCAATAGCCGCAAGCGAACAATGAAGATTGCAATAATTTATGGCTTTCACGTGAACAACATAGCCAAATACACTCTAAAAGAGAATTTGTTTCACAGATGTTTTCAAGTTTGCTTATTTTCACCTCAAACTAATTGAGTACGTGTTTGTCCTTTTCTGTTCTAAGTTTCCTCGCAACGAAAATTACTTCTATTGACCTTACGTAGTGTTGAGAGTTTTACGTATTTTATCATATTTGGTACTATTTAGTAATAGCGTGCCTACTCCTGTTATATCATCTGATTTTTCAAGTGTCAAAAACAATTTTCTTTCAGCGATCTTTGTACTATAATTTTAGAAAGATGTAAACAGAAACTGCAACACGCGATGAAAACAATGTTTAAAGTTTGCTTTCTTAGTCGACCAACTAATCGGCGCTCTAGAAACCAAATACGTTCATTTGCTCAACAAAGATCGCGCAAATTTTTTTAGCCTTCACAGTTAATAAGATTACGGGATCGTTCGTGATTTACAGAGAAAAAGAATACAATCTCGTTTAATAAATATGTCGTTCGGTAAACATTCATTTCCGCCGAGGCATTTTCAAGACGGTAAATGTTTATGCTTAAAATACTTGTCCATTAACTGGGCCCCATGTGGTAAATTCTCTGTTGTGTGAACGAAATACCTCTTCTGTGCGGATCTATCTTTACTCTTGAATTGAAAGCGCTAAATCGAGTTTCCTGATTGACAAAAGGTTGGATAAATTTAGATAACCTAGATGTCTCGTAACTTTCTCCGCGTAAATATTTGATGAGTAATGTGTTGTCATACTAGAGAAAATGATTCAGCCATGGTGCTGTTTACAACATGTTAAATAGAATTGTGTCCGTGAATGTTTCATACTAACAGAGCTTAAGACTGGAAGAAGTGATGATTAATTATTTCGCAGTAATCCTCGGGAAAGATCGCGATTATTGATTAAAATAAACAAGTGTTGTGAATTTCAATTTTGTAAAGATAATGGAATTACAAGTGGTTTCCTTAACTTGTATTCAGGCGCAATTTCTTAATTCAAAAGCTCTCAAAATATTTTTCTGCGCATTAAAAAAAAAAAGGAAAATAATTAATGAAATTTGGTACAGAACATAATTAATTGATATTGCCTTGACATTTGAAACGACACAATTTTCAGGGGAGAAAATTCAAATTTTGTTAAGTTTTTTTTTTTCTAGAATACTTTTGTCTCTAAGATCAATTATATTTAAATTAATCAATCCACTGTAGGAGATCTGTTGCATAAAAGAGGTTTACAAGAATAATAAATACTTAAAGAAACAAAATCCAGGAACCCATCTGTTGGAATCCTTTATTACTTTAAATCATGCAGTTGTTAAGACTATTGAATCAGTTGGAAGTCATTTAATTCCAGGCATAAGTGCACATATTTGGATCAATTTCAGAGCTATTCTGACTATCTGAGCTTCACAGGTCTTTTCTTGCATGTAGGTCTGAGTCTTTAGTCAAGCATAAGAGGGTCGTGCTGTTTTGAACTTCATTGTGTTTTCAACGTGTATCAAGTTTGATACTTGCACAATACCTCTCTTATCCAATTTCATGAAGTCAACACCACAGCTATTTTAGGCATTTTGAATTTATCCATTTATGTTGGTCTTGTGTCAAGTATAAAGGTCAAATGCACCCAAGAGCACTTCAAATTGATTTTGAAAAAAGCCTCTCTGACTTGTCACAGAAAAAAGGCATGTTTCTAAGGCCATTTGTACCTGTCATTTTATCTCGATTTACAACAACAACAACTGAGACAAATCAAGTGCATTCATAGTCATCTTTTATGAAACAGTCCATGGTAAATTTTCTTTGTGGTGAGGTAAACATGCTTTTATTATTGTGACGAAGATCCATTGATATAGTGTTTAGATTTTTCTAGAGTTGTCATCTAGAATAACTTTGATTGCACTTGTATTTTGCTAAAAAAATGGTAACAAGTAATATCAAATAAATTTAATCTCCCCTTTTGGAATTTAGAGCAGAAGTCAATTGTTTTGTACACTTTGTAGCTGTTGACTGTTGCTGAAAAGGGTGTCTGTGATGTGAATTAGAGCAGCAAGATGTGTCTGATACATTTTTTTTTAAATGCACCCAAAGGCAATGATTTCCCATGCCGAGTATTCTGTATTGTTGTTCTGTTTTGACTGAGGTAAAGTGGAAATAAATTAGAAATGTCTGTCCAAATCAATCGGTAGAGAATATGTTACACAACAGATTACAAACTTGTTTCTGGCATTCTTACCTCCCTGTAAAGCGTTGTTAATTGTCTTCAGTGACTTTTGACTCCTTTAGTGAATAAGTATTGTTTTGTTAACAAACTGAGGCTGATAATTGGTGAATACTTGAATCCTTGTGGAAACATGAAATCAATACATTTTAGTAATGGCTCTTAGTTAAAAGCCACTGTACAAAGCTGTTATTAATTTCGTTTTTTTATTGTTCCGTAATGATGGAAGACCAATATCTTTTGTGAGAGAAATGAATCATCAAGAGTCTTTCCCTTCAAGGTCATAGGTGTTTATCAAGTGACACAACTTAAGTTCTGCAGTCAATTAATTACAGCTCAGTCTTTTGTGTTGTTCATTGGAGACGATTTGTCTGAACGTAACTCTAGAATCATTGATCATTGACACCAACATCTGGTTAAGATAGGTAACTGCTCAGCAAAGATACCTTGATAAGTGATGGCTTTAACAGTTGCAAAGATATCTTGATGTAAGAAATCTACTTATACAGCATTCTTTATGGTGTCACCAGAAGTTTTTAGAGTCCAAAATATTGTTTCAAAACGTTTAGTATTCCTATTGGGGTTTTTGTTAAATTTGTTTCTGCCCAGGCTCAAGATCTTTGTACTCTAGGAATATCTAAGAAAATGATTTTGAACATCTAAACGCTTGCAATGGAATCTAAAGTGCAGGCAGAGAGTTCAAAAGCCACATGACTAGATCCTCACTATTGATTTAAAATTCATAGTTTTTATATTTTTATATTCTTTATAATTCATGCTTTACAAAAGGAATTAAGTTTGTTACATTTTATCACGCAGAGTCAGTTTTATTTAATATGTGATTTACTGTTTCGTGAGAAAGACTGTTGTTGTTCTGAGAAAAATCCAAACCTCTTCTATAGAATTTTTTTTTTTTTCAGGCCCTTAGTTTCCTGAATTTAGGTTTGGCGTGTGCCCAGCAAAGTTATACAATGTCAAAACTTGTCATGGACAGCTTTCATTTGTGTTTCAATACCTCCTTAGTAAAGATTGTTATCAGCCAATTATTGCCACCTTAAAAATTTAATTACCTTTAGTTTGAAGTATATTTTGTGAAAACAGGAAAGTGATATGCTTCATCCATCTTCACCAGTAGCTGTATTTGACCCCACTGATAATTGAGTTTTACCTTAACACAAGTTTTTAGCTGTTTCCAGCCCATCTCATTATGCAGTGTCAAAGGTGTTATTTTGTAGTTTCAAAAAATTATTGTGACAAAATTTTGCTTTCCTCCTTAAACCTCTTGATAGCATGCTGTTGTTTCCAGAATAATTTAATGTGATGGGGGAGATCTTGATGTATAGAATTAATAACTGCTTCATATATGGTATGTAGTAGTGATTTTATGTCGTAATTTCCCAACCATTTGCTAGAAACAAAGTTTTCACTGATTATTATTATTAATGTTTTTGTGAGCATAAATGAGTGTTGTATTTTGGAAATGATACTCAAAGTGTATCACTGTGAGAATGCTTCTTGTAGGCGTGAATTGTTTAGTAATGTGACTTGATCATAAGTAAGCCTGGGGAGTAGTTATGACAAAGCATTGTGAATCCCAGAAAAAAGTGTAGAATTGTAGAGCAACACCAGACAAATTGCCATATAAGTTGTAAATTTAACCCCTGTTAAAGAACATCTTTACTTGAGGTGTCTGATTTTTTTGGAAAGAAAGGGATTACTAGTAGTTGGAATAGAGAATCCAACAAAAAAGGATGGGTAGGATTTAGAATTGAACAGGGGTTATTGGGATATGGGATATTTTGGCAGGAAATTAAATGGATACTGGACATTTAAAAAAAGATTCTGGAATATCGAGGATTGAAGTTTTCATTTTTTAAGAGAATAAAAGAAGTTTGTTAGTTCGTCATTATAGAAGGTGCAAATAGTGAAAAGAATACTTTCAAATGTGATTTTTTCACATTTTGTCGTCAAGTATTGTCAATATTGACAGTAGGTGTCAATATTGGCTCTCGTCCGAGAACAACTCTCCCCCTCCCCCACAGATTTTTCCATTCTACACCACTTTCCTGGTTACTCATTGCTTCAAAGTCACCTCAGTCCTTTAGCAATTCTTTGTAGAATGTTACATAAAAGCATTGATAAACATGATGTCTTATTTGCACATAATTTCAATTTGAAATACGAAACACCCCAGGAAAAAGTATTTTTTGTTATCAGGTACTTAAACATATCTTGCTTGATGATGTCACCATGGTAACTGGCATTACAGGGATACAAACCACAAGAATTAAAGGGATACAGGATGTTTTGCCCAAAAATTAATGGGATATGGGACATTCAGAGACCCGGTGAATGATGACGGAATACTTATGCTCCTCGATGCACAGGTGGAGGTGATGGCTCGTGTAGCCTATATAATTCAAATCACACGAATTACATTGAAATTCATACACAACGCATTGTTGGTTTACAAGTGAGGGCTTTGTTTCTGTAACTTTTAAATCTTCAGAGATTTTGCTTACTTGTGAAAACTGGTTGTATTACACGATTGATTTTCTTTCCAAGGTCATTTAGTTGCTTGCGAATGGAGTTGGCAGATTTCTGATCTTTGAAAGGCAAGGTTATTAATACAGGGCTGTCAATTGGCTCAATACAGCTTTGGTTCAGATCTTGGGAGGCGTGAAATCTCATAAAAATGGAATCAATAAGTTTTACAGGATATTTTAATTTCAGAAACATTTTCCTTAGATTGTAGCATTCTTTGGAGAAGAGCTCCGGTGAGGATGACAGGCGTTTAGTGCAATCAAGCATAGTTCTTATTAGCGATCGTTTATACCTGTTGTCTACATGGCTCTGATAATGCAGTAAAAGCCCTTTTTTGGTATCTTTTTCAGTAATTTCAGTAATTTACAAACTGCTGGCAACCTTTTCCCTTTCTTCTCTACTAATCCCTTTATAAAATGTCACAGTCTTCTATGACACGAGTTAAGATGATGGTGAAATCATTTGTTGGCTTTAAATGTGCTGTAAAGGTTTTGAATGCAACAAAATTGAAAAAATTGGTACTTGAAGAAAAGCATGCCACCAGAGTGAATAACTCAAGGTACTTTTGCATGTTTCATCAGTCTGTAGTCTTCTTTGCCAGTGGATAGTACTTATTAAATCAAATATTTTTTACCAGACTTTGTATTATAAAGGTGAAAGTCAACTGAAAGAATTCTAAGAGATCTTGAGTTGTTTTTGTCTCACTTGGTGAGTGTGCTGGAGAGATTCCAAAACGTCACAGAAAGATCTAGTCTGATGGTAATCATCCAACACCACAGAATAATAAAATGCTTTCCAGAGGGATAAAATCCTGTGTGAACCAAATCTCTGTATACAAATGTTATCAAATTAAGATACTGAAATATATCATGGACTCTAAGCTTACTGTAAAGGTTTTCAGTGTAAAAATTATTTCTAGGTGTTGTTTACATCAGAAGAGAGACCTAAACTGTGAGATGACACATGATATAATTCTTGAAATGCTGTAATTACCTGTTATTGAATATCACTGCGTACAGTTAATTAACACTGTGTATTTTGCTCTATAATGATAACTAAAAGGCCAAATGACAGTGACAACTATTTGACCTTCTGTGTGAGAAGTTAAACTGTTGATTCAAGAAGCCACTTTTTGTTTATGTTGTTGTCTAACATCCTTCATCTTGCTCTAAGTTTGATTTTTAAGCTGTTTTCCCTTTGATTTAATGCAAATGCTATCTGGGTGAGAATACTTCGACCATCTGTTTTCCAAGGATGTAATTCGCTCACTCTCTCTTTCCTTCAGTTAATAATTGTCAGTCACCTGTTGATTTGTGCATGTTGTAAATTGCAGTATTTACATGATAAAGTTTCTGTAACCATAAGTTAATAATAGAAGTTAGTGTTTTCAATTTTTTTTTTCAAAGGGTTTGGCAAGTTTGAGTGCACTGTCACCTTTCAACTACTGTTTTCATAAAGAACATTTTGCTTACAGTAAAAACATTTTACACGTGCAATGTTTATCAGATCGTCAGCTTCATCTCGGAGGCATAAGTGATAACTTTTGGCCATAAAAAAGAAAGCTCTTTCTTTTCTGTCACTCGATGATTGTGCAGCAATCTAATGGATCCAAGGCATTGATGTGGCTTCTTAAAGTTTAGCCTCAAGTTCAGATAGATTTCTTACCCTTGTAGGGAAGAAGTGTATTTTATCATAGGTGTGGTTTAGAAAGCATAAGTAGCTTTAAGAACGGAGTCAGAAATTGAGATGACCTCCATGAAAGAACTGGATGATTCGGTGGAAGTTCCCGCCAAGGTAAGCATATTATGCGTTCAAATTATCCATATCCAAACAATACATGGCTGTGTGCCTATTTCATTTTCAACATCGAAACCCTGAACTGTATAAGGGATTTATAAGGTCAAACTGTCTTGTTTGTGAGCAATCTAATTCAATTCCTAGCTTAAAATCTGCATTCTAGAAGAAACGGGAAACTGCTAAGCTTCTTGATGACATGAATTCATTTTCATTTTGAAATTGATACAGAGTTTCATTATTAGGATATTAACTTAATTTACTTAGCGAGATGTTGTTTTTGTAGGACTCTTTTATGTACATGTACCTACGTGTTCCAATATGTCAGTTTTAAAAGAGTCTTTGTCGTCTCAGACGCGTTTATGTTAAAAATGGTGCAATTTCCAATTGATACATCTGCTTTCAAAATTAATAATTACTAAACAGCTGTTTTAGTGATTATGTGCGTCTACAATGCAATAGGTATTGCAGATGTGCAATGGTAATCGCAGATGTTGCCTATCTTATAACCTGCAAAATGCAAAACTTATAATTAACTTTTCAAACAACATTTTTCTGATTATCTTCATGTACATATATTTCCTTGTTCCGTCTTCTCAGCTTGAAATCTTTTTTTGAATTCCTGTTTTCTCAGAAATTTAAAGACGGCACCTCTTTTGATAAATTTCCAGGGAACCACGTTCGCATTAAACTTGAAGTTTGCTTGTTTAGGGTCAGACGTAATCTATCATCATGTATAGAATTAGAATGTATTACGAATAAGAGTGTTTTTACAAACGAGATGTTACATACTTTTCATTTCCTTTTGGAGCAATCGATTAAGCTTTTTTTTCTTCCGGCTTGCCAATAAATTCGTTTAATTTCGGTTATTTATTCCTAAAATGTCCATGTCTAAAATGTTCTGAGTTTCTTAGAGCTCGCTAACTTTTTTAACCCCTTAACTCCCAAGATCAGATTGTGAATTCTTCCTTCTAGCTGCTACACATTTCCTCGTTAGCTAGTTACGAGTATCTGGTGTTTGATCAAGATAGCAAGTTCTACCAGATAAGTTTGAGTATTTTCATTACCTGTTTGCCGGTTAATGTTTAGATATGATAGGGGAGAAGTTGCAAGTTAATCACTTTTAGTAGTTAAAGGGTTAAGCCAGCTCCCTGTTGATAAAATGGATGAAATTTCTCAGATAAAAAAAAAACCTTGTTTAATCCTTTTCACATCCAATCCTCAGTTAATATTCATACAACCATAATTTGATTTACTACTGTATTATTTTTTAAAAAAATTTACAATTCCATGCACGTAGTGAACGAGGTGATTTAGAATCGAACAGTTATTTGGTTAACCAGATCACCGGCTTTGTGCAATAGGATCTGTGTCGACTGAAAATAATTTCAATTAGGTTTTGCTGTTTTAAGGTCTAAGTTGTATGAAGAGTAAATAGCTGTAAATTTGAGCAGTATTTTTGCAGGAAAAAAAAAAAAAGATCACGTCTGTCAACGACATAATTTATCTTTAAGGTTCAACTCTTAGATGCAGTGATTGAAGAAATTGAATTATAGCGTGCACGTTCGATACTTGCGCATAAATCTCTAAGTACTGTTCTGACTGCCTATTCAACTATATAGATATTTTTGAAAGACTTTCCTTTCAAAAGTTAAGTGATAGCGCGCGAAATTTGAAATACCGGAATAAATTTCAAACTCACTATTAATGATACTTTTCATAGACATGTTTCGGCTTGATTTACGCCATTATAATTTTTTTTGTATGCTTTAAAACTGATGGAGGAATAAATACATTCCTAACGAACTAGAGTGTAAGTGAGAAGTTTCTTTACAATTCAGAAGAAACAAATGAAGTATTAGTTTGCTGAAAAAAAGATTCTCGAAGAAATTTTCATTCGCTACCGAAAGATGGAGAAGAACGATTAGAAAAAAAACAGATTTCCTTTACTGTCACTGGGTCGATTAAATTAAATGGACCAATCACATTGTAGGTAACAAATATGACCGAATAAGGCAAACATAACACATAATTCAAATGGAATGCGATGCTCGCTTTCTGAAATCGGATTGGTCAGTCTTGTAGGTGACCCTAATTACAGAAATCGTACTGTAAACCTAATTTGGCTCAGTAGGTCTTTCCTGAACTTTCATTTCACTCCGCCAATTTGATTACGAGAGTAACGAACTTTAAGTTACATTTAAGCTCTGATAATCGTCACAGCCTCCCCTCCCTTATTGCTTCGTCTTTTTGCCCTTTGTCACTTAGAACTCTGGGGTGGAGGTTGCGCTTTTAGAAGAGAAGGAATTTTGAAAAGAAAGATGTATCTGTCGCTACGCTTGTGGTTTAGTTAGCCCTTCGTCAGAGCGAATGAGGACAAAACCTGTATTACCCGTGTGGTTGATAACTGGTGGGTTTTAAGAACGTGTTGCAGCCAGGAAGCTGTCTGAAGTAATTTGGATGTCTCTGTGTTTAGAAACGATGATATTTGTACAACTGGCAATTAGATATGGGTAACAAAAGGTGAATCAAACGAGAAGTAAAAGAGGAAGTGTTATTAATTAAAGCGTTTTCTTATGGGAACGAGAAAATTAAACAGTAATCAACGAACAGAAGACGACTTATACGTCTCAGTGAATTCAGCTTTGAAGTGCCACTTTCGCCGTGTCTAATCCCACTTAATCTTCCCTATTCTTAATCATCTTTCCACATTTTTCAGTTTTTTTGTTGGTGTTTTTTATACGAAATAACCCTGTTATTTTGGAGTTTCTGTATCTCTTTTGAAGGTAATTGCTTCCGCCGTCGTTTGATGCTGCCTGCAAGACGCGCAACATAATGCTATTGAAGACCTTTGAACAAATATGATTAAATTTGATAATATTCACATCCGCGCTGGTTACAAAACAGTTACAAAGTTCAGTATATATCAAACGTTAGGATTACTCTGTGAAGTTTGTTTAGTTACGTTCAATGTGCGGACCAAAATGTTATTGCACGGCACTTTGTTACTAAATCGAAGTGTTTTTCATTTTGTTACTGCGATCATACCACCGTCCATTTGGTCTAGTATTTGCAATTAAATTTCCAACATTAATTTTGTCACGCTTCTGAAAGGTCAATAACAGTTCATATTCTTAAAATCCTGCTGATATTGTTCACGTGCTGGAGTTATAGGTAAAAGAAGACGGTTTTTGTTGTTTTAATCTCCTGGGATGTACTTCTCTTGAGTTTGTTATGTAAACATTGCTGAAGCGTCAGCTCTTTGAACTTGTTTTGATTGTAGATTTGACTAAACGCGTTTTGCTTTTCCCTCGCGTGTGTGATGGTTTTCCATTCAAACGAAATTGCAGCTGTCTATATAAGCTCTAAGCCTGGCCATTGTGAAGGAAAATTGGAAAGAAAATCAAATATTGTGAGCACAAGAGGGTACTTTTAGATATTGAAAAAGAACAGCTCGATTTTCTTCGTGATATATATTTTCATTTGCTCTTTCTCGATTATATTTGTGAGTGTCTTTAATTGACATATTTCCTATAGAAGCACAAATGTATATTAACGTATAATATGTATTTTTTATAGGTAGGTCTTTGCCGGAAGGAAGGAAAATAAATGCAAATTTATTTAAATTTTTTTCGTTTCATGCTGAGAAATTATGATATACAAACGGGCACGTTAAGAAATAGGAGGAACTTAAACCAAATTTGTATCTTTCTCTACCTTTAGATTTTGATTGTAACGACTGGTCAAATCACTTTCTGAGAAGTGAAATTTCATTATCTGTAAATTGCCGATAATCGTTGAATCGAGATAATAGAAAATGTCGCAGTGTGAATATATATATTTTTTCTTCTTTGTATTCCGGTGTGAACTTTTTTCCAGCGTTATAGGGAGTGTTTTTTTTTATTTGCTTTTGTTTCGGCGTTATTGTTAGCACCGCTGGTGGATCGAATGTTTGTTTAGTTTTCCTTCAAGAAAAGACATTTACAATGAAGTTCTTTTGTGTTTCTTGCACTTTCCGCCTTCGTTTTGTCATTGGCTCTTTCGGAGACAGTGTTGACAATTTTTTGGCTGCCTGCGAAGCTACAATAGATTTATAGTGATCCAAGGCTATAAATACCTCCGAGATAAGTTTGAATTATATTTTCCATCATCAAGCTCTTGTGAGTGTAATAGGTGTGATAAGTGCTTCGTTTCGCTTCAACAGTTTTTCGCCATAGCAGAAAGAGTCATGATAAATTAATATCCAATAGCAGCTATTTGTTTTAGTTATTTGCTAACAAGGCTACTGGCCTATAGCGTTTTGCTCTTCGCGTTGGATTCCATGCGGATTTGGTTGTTTAAACTAGAGCGTATTCAAATTATGTGTGGTTGATCTTACTCGCTCTGACTTCGACCTCTGTTTTAACGCCTCAATCGATCTTGCTGCGTTAAGGACGAAGTGTTGACGGAAAAATTAGAATTTTACTTCAAGTTTTCAACAACATCTGTCTTTAAAGAGCTGAAAGTTGTTCGTGTCGACGGTTGAGAGGACCTGTAAATACACGCTCCGAATCATGGTGTTATTCTCCTCCGAAACGACGAAGCGGCGAGTGCAATTAATTGAGTCAATTCTTATCACACTAGTGGTTTGCGAAAAGGGATATCATCTTGGGTGTCTTTGTTCGATGTAATAAAAGGTTACTTCGACAGCAAGGTCGTGGATGACGAATTTCACTGAAAGGCCCGGAGTGACAACGCTTGGATATTTCAAGTTGTTACTGCAAATTACTCGAACTCAAGAGCCAAAAAACCACATCTATTAGTGACTCCTTGAGGAATCTATCGTAGAGACGCAGCAACGAATTTCCTACTGTCGTATCCATATTGTTTCGAATTTCCTGGCTTCAAAGTTCACGCAGTTATTCGAACGAACACATGTAGTGGCTGGAAGACCTGCGATCGAGGCGCCATGAAATGAAACGACATGCTTTCGTGAAGAAGAGTAAAGTTCCTTCGTTAAAACGCGATGACCATGGATATGTATTTGGAGTTAACAGTTGGGTAAGTCAAAACAAAGGAAGTTTAAAGTGCCTTAATAGAGTTTTTTGTGATAAAGGCGGAACAATGCTCATTACAAGCAAGATTTAAATAACTCACTAATCAGGAAAGTATCTTCAATGATTTTCACGGTAAACCTTTTCTGATTTTACCACAAGCTAGCAAAGCGAAGGGTATTTTTTTCTTTTTTAATGGCCTCCCTAAAACTGGTTCTAAACACTTTTCTTACTTAGATTCTTCGTTATTCAATTTATCATTGTGACGAGGTGTTATGTTTCTACTGAATTATTAAAATGTTTTTGTGAATTCTTTGCTGGGTGTAAACTAAAGTGCGAAGGTCACTCTTATACTGCCTCATCGATTACATCAGGAAATTGTTAAAAAAATTAAGGAATTCACTATCATTTTGTTTTACCGTGAAACTACTGTTAACTTCAATTATTTTGAAATTCTGCGTCAGAATGTTATGCTGTGTCAAAATCTAATTTTATTATGCGTATTTTTAAGCGGCTTCTGAGAGTCTCCTTTTTTATTTCGATTTTCTACACCTGTTGGTATTTGGTGTGAGTATGATTTTCTTTTAAGTTGCCATATCTTGATGCCAATAAAATGATAGCAAAATTGAATTATGGAAATTTTGTTAGCTTAGTAAAGAGAGACCTTATTGTCTGTTTTTGTAAGCACGTTTTGCATTTACTATTCACGTGAAGGAATACTGTTAATTTCGAGTACTACGTTCTCTTCATTTCCGGGCAGCAAATTCCTGTCTTGAATTAGTATGCGCTTAAATTTGTCTTGTTCAACAACTGAGAGGAATATGAACTCTCTGAATGTTTTGACGAGTTGCAGGTCAGCGATCTATTGTAGGCAACTGTTACCTTAAGGGACTCTTCGAAGCTCTTTGGAAAGTTTTTAAATTGCACAGAATGAATTAAAAAAAAAAAAACGTTTGGGTTTTTTTGTATTTTTGTCCATGCTCCCAGTTAGAAGAATTTGATAACTTGTAAATTAGACGAAGTTTGTGCAAGGTGGTCTAGTGACGATGACAAATCGCTCCATTTATTGAATATCTAAGATTCCAAAAGTAATTATTTCTCTGTAAATATGCGGAACGGAAACAAATTCCAGTCGTTAATAAAAAAGGTTTAATCGTAAATGAAAATTCAATTTAGTTGTGTAATGTAGGTAACGATGAATTGAAGTCAACCGAAAATTAGTGTTCTAAAAAAACCCTTGTGCTTTTCTACAATATCAATTAATTAAAGATATATGAACCGCACGCAATGATTTCTTGTCAAACTTTGAAAATCTCATTTGAGAAATTAAGGAGGTTTATCCGATTCTGGAAGATTCTTAACTTAGTTTTAAGGATTCATTATTTCTTGCTGCAAACGCGTTGAATGTTATTCCAGTTATGTTGTTTGTGGACTTATTTTAGTCAGTGATATTGCACTGGTCTTATTGTAATGGTCATTAAACCAAGTGCAATATCAGAAATTTGGCGCCGTTTCATTTTCAGTGCTCAATATCGCCGAAGTTTTTCTGTCAGAAAAGTTGGGACACTACCAGAATACAGAATGAGCTGGATGTTGATCATTGAAATATTGCTTTTATTTCTATATGCACGAGTCTAAATTTCTCTCTTGCAGCATGAATCTTATCGTGCTGGGGTGTAAAGAAACGAGATATCTTAAGTATATCAGATTTATTTCCTTTTGATGGAAATTTATCAGAGGTATGTCTAGATATGCGGTTTCTGGTGTGAACAGAAAGCATGGGAAATTATGAATGAGAATCTTTTGTTTATTGCACTACAGGTAAGAACTGGAATTTTTAGGGTATGGAATTGCAGACAAACGTTTGAGTTTTGAAGTTTTAGAAACGTACTCGCCAAATAATTTTGCCTGCATATAAATGGCTTTCCTCGAGAAGTCTATTAAATGGTATTTAGTAGATTAGTGATGTTAATTGATTCAACACAGGCAATTTGTAAACAGTTATTGCTTTCATTGTGGTATAACTATTATACATTCAGAAATTCAAGTATTTTGAACGTGATGGAAATTATAATGTTGTACTTTTATCTCGTGAAATTACGTTTGTGTTTTTCTGTGCGATGTTTTGATACACGATCCTGAAATGTTTACGTGTAAGCGATACCAGCGGATGCTAAATCATGCAGTATTTCCTATCTCCGGAATAATAACATTGCAGAACCTCACCGCCATGGTTTTGTTATGACATTGATAACTGTATTTATGCAGTTTTCAGACAGGTCCTTAACATCTTGGAGAGAACTTTAGAGTCTAGTTTTTTTGTACTGCAGGTGTAGGGAAAGATCAAGGGATTGAATGTTATTTGAAAGGTTATTTCTGATTGAAAGTTTAAAATATCTTTTGCGGTTAAGTGCTGGTTACTTTGCGTCGATAAGATTAGGGTTGCCACGTACGACGAGAAATTCCCGCCACAGGAAGGAAAAGTAATAGCAAAATCCAATAGGCTGTGATAAAATTAACCAACTGGGAGACTAAACTATGAAATATAAACAGGTCTAGCTATGCTTCCTATTCCGTCGTCGCTTGTATGTCAACAAAAGCGAAAATTTAATTAAAATCTCCCGACTTATCTCTTAGCTGTTTGGGTGGCAGGTAATGTGGATAATGCAATGTTATATTTAGCTAATAAATATTCCATTACTACTGTGAAATTGCGTGTCAGTTTTCGTGACGTGATATCGCTTTATACGCAAATCTCAGCAAGTCAGTTCAGTGATCGATTGCATCTCAGGCCTTAGTCTACTAAGGGCAACGTTAAATCAACTTCGGTGGTATTCTGATCAAATGAAAGTCCAGGTTTGTGTTGGTACACTCCTGATAACTTAATACGAAGTAGTTTTTATCAAAAACAAATCTTACTGCATTACGAAAGGGTCGTCTTAGGGGTTTTGTTGTCAGAGGGATTTATTTACCACGGAAGTTGTGAATTTTTGATGCGTAGTTCGTGTATTTCTTCAGTTTTGTGCGTGTTCGGGTCTATCGGACACGAAATTCGATGAATGTTGCTTTTAGAAGATCAGAATGAAGGAAATGTATTTATTCAAGACACTCAGACGGGAAAGTGGCTGTAACTCGTGTATCTACAAGAGCTTCGCTTTCCAGATTACTCATTTAAACTCATCTTTGGAGAAATTTGACGAACTGCAACTTAGTAACCATTACTTTAATCTGCTTGATTTTGATTTTAATTTAGCTTCGATTTCGTTGTAACAAGCAGCGTCTTCTGAGGTCATATTTTAAATCTGAGACAACACCTCTGTAACACCCATTGTGTCTAACGCGTTGTTGTCATTTCCAGGCCTATTACCGTCAAGGAGTGGCGCTGCAGTGCCTGGGTCGGCATGCGGATGCACTTGGAGCCTTTGCGTCTGCGCTTGCGCAGGATGACAAAAGCCCTCAACTGCTGAACTCTCTGACTGAAGCCGCGATGAAGTCCCCACTGAGAGGTAAATATCGTAGAGTTCATAAGAGTATCTAATTATATGAAAATGGGCCCCGGGGAGCGAAAAAAGGGACAATTAACAAGTGTTTTACGAAAATGTGTTCGTTGCGAGGTCCATAGCTTAGCACTTTCATAAATTTACTTCATTCTAATCGCTTGCATATTGTGATAAACCAGGAAAGACGTAAAGGCTACATTTAACACCTCAGACATTCTTTACTCGAATGCATTAGCTTTACGTCGCCCTTAAACGCTAAGATCCGTCTTCTCTTTTGAGATTCCCATCCATTTGTATACAATATTGCCTAAACCTCGAAAAAGAGCCCCTCTCAGGGCGGATCATTCCCGTGTAGTACACCATAGGAAATATTCCTAGGGCCCCGATGGAACAAGCCTGGTGATGGCAAGGTTCCTTGCCTGACAGACTATATTCGATAGCTCGGCTTAAACTCAGCCTATTGAAATGTATGGAACAGAACATCCTTGTCAAGAAATTACCGTACTAACGCGAACACAATCCAGAAACCAAAACCACAAATATCTGCCTGGAGAGTAGATTACTATATCTTCACGTAACTGAAACTAAACACCGAGCAGATCTACGGAGATAAAAATATTTTAATCCTTAGATATTCCGTGGAAAAAGATTGCAATAATACGATTAATTCTAATGCTGGAGAGGGCAACACAACACTAAAAATTACAAGAACATCAGGCAGTTGTTTTTAAAATCTTAGAAGAATTCTCATGACAGACTAGGTTGGGTGTTTCCTCGAAAATCGTGATAACAAACGCACTTTCCAGTCTTGTGTCACATCTCTTGATCGTTTGTCTGACCTAGAGATGGTTCTTTATCCGTTTCTTTAATCCTCTTATAACGGTAAGTGCGCCAACTGGAAGAGTCAGTGGAACACCTTGAAAGAGGATAGGATTTCATGTTGACAATTCTAGTCTTGCGCCGTTAGGGTTATTCTGGGGCACGCTGGTAAAAAAGTCTTGTAGTAAAAAACCCTTTTTTCTGTAAAATTATAGAATAGCTCTGGCGCTAAGTTGTGAAAGGTTCCCTTGTATGCCGCTCTGATTGAATATGTATGTAAAGAGCCATCTTGCGAGAATGTCAAACGATAACCAATCAATCGTTGAGAGGACATGGACGATCGTAAAACCGAAAGCGAAAATTCCGTTTATCGTGTAAAAATTCAATCTCTTTGGAATCTTTGTCTCGTCGAATAAAAAAGGGGTAGAAGTTTTCTAAGCCGGCAGAAAGTGTTCGTTGTTTTCTTCCAAATCAAATTCGTCGAAATTCCCTGAGATTGGTTCTTGATTTGTTTGACTTGGGTTCTCTCTCTAAATTTGTATGATCAAATTTTTTATCCGACGTATTCTTTCGGCACAACAAACAACTGCGGGACTTCATATCAGAGGAGCACACATAATAGATTGCGTGGTTTTTGATATGTGCTCTCAGAGCTACTTAAAAAAAAACCTTCTAGCTTAATATGCCGAGATATACATTACATCATCCGTCAATACTTAGACCTCATTGAGAAGAACAAACACTACCTGCAAAAAGGGCCCAAAAATACTGCGTATCTTTGGTGCGTTGCGTTTGTGTGCATCCGTAGGAAAACAACATGCGATTCTCTAATGATATTCGGTGTAATCTAGAAAAAGGTTGTTGTCTAATACAGTAAGACGCTCAAAAAATTAAGTTGACAATATTTTCCCAAGACACACTATCTTAATCCTTGAAATATTTCCCTATCGGTTTCATTACCTTGCCCTTTGTTTCTTCAAAAACAAGTACAAGTATCGAACTTTCGGCCCCGACATCACTAATTTGTTTTTAAAGGGATCTGTGTTCGTCTCAGCCAAAGCGGAGGTAAATATTGTCACCCAAGTAGTTGTTTTCGCCTCCTTTTAATCTGATAAGACTAAAACTTTTATCATTTGAAAACGCATGCGACTTTTGTACTAAATGGCCGATGAAAACGTTGCCAGTCGTATGGGATGCTTTTTTCGTCACCTTTTTCACCTGTCCACACTAGAAATGGCTTGTCCAAAACGATGTGTTTACAAAATGCTTCACCTTTGAAACAGTCACCGTTTTTATCCGTGTGTTTTAGGTGAAAAGGTAGAATTATGCGTTAAGCGTTCTTAAATGGAAACCCATTTTTAATGAGGAAGGCCTTAGCTAAAGATGCATGACACAAGCCTGCACTATTCTGAAGACTGTGTACTCATGCAATACTTGTTTTAGTGACCTCTAATAAATTACTGTCGGAATTCGCGGTTGATTTGGCTGCGAAGCCAACATTCGCCACATCTGGTTAAGTCGTAAACATTCACCTAATAATAAAAACCGCAATGAATGTGCGAACGTATTGAAAAGACAATTCTCATGCACTCATCGCCTTACTCGGTCTTGACCCTGCTAGAAGCTAGCTCAGAGAAGTAGTTCTCCCAAAGTACCGCCGTAATTTTGTTGTAATCCAAGCTGGAGAATTTAGTGAACTATATCTTTGCGTGTTTTTGTTTTTCCCTCTTCACAGCTACCCTCGAGCCAATCTACAGCCAGCTGAAAGGCATGAAACTTGACAAGAGCGCCTTTGTAATGATATCAGTTATCGGACAAGAACTTCTTTCTGTCGGACATGTAACAGCAGCCATAGATTGCCTCGAAGCTGCTTTGAAAGTTGGAACTTGCGGTTTACGTCTCCGGGGCTCTGTCATCTCGGCTTTAAGTACAGCTTATTGGAAACTTGGAAATCTAAAGAAGGCCATGGAATACATGAGACAAGATCTAGAAACGTCACAGTCTTTGAACGACAAAGGTGGAGAATGCAGAGCTTATGGTAATCTTGGTGGAGCATATTACTCACAACGAATGTTCAAGGAAGCTGTGGAGCATCAGAGAAGTCAGCTGGATATTGCTTTGACAATTAAAGATCGTAAAACCGCCGCGAGTGCCTTGAGTTCTTTAGGGCATACACATGTTTCGATGACTGATTACACAAGTGCTATCTCAAGTCATAAACAATCAATGCAGATCTATAAGGAGTTGAAAGACAGACAAGGCGAAGCGAGAGAACTAGGAAACATTGGCGCTGTGCATGTCTTGTTATCGGATTATGACAACGCAATAAAATATCATCAAGAACATTTGAAAATTGCGGTTGAGCTGGGAGACAAGGCAGAAGAAGGCCGGGCGTACAGCAACCTAGGAAGTGCTTTCCATTACAAGAGAGACTTCGACAAAGCAATCCAGTTTCACAAGCAGGTCTTGGACGTGGCGAAGAAGACCAAAGATTCTTTTATGGAAGCGAGGGCGTATGCTGGCCTAGGACATGCTCTGAGATGCAAAGGTGACTTAGATCAGGCAGTGTCTTTTCACGAATATCAACTTGCTTTGGCGATCAAACTCAAAGATCGAGCGACCGAGGGGAGAGCGCTTTCCAACCTGGGGGTTATTTTCCAGCAGAGGGGGCTTTATGGACAAGCCCTAAAACTTCACAAAAAACACTTGGCTATTTGTAAAGAGTTGGAGGACCGAGCGGGACAGGGGCGAGCCTACGGGAATATGGGCTGCGCTTACAGCGCTTGTGCGCGGTATGAACAAGCTATTAAGTTCCATAAGCAAGAACTGATGATTTCCAAAGAAGTGAACGATCGGTCGTCAGAAGCCTGCACGCATGGAAATCTTGCAGTGGCTTATCAAGCGATTGGAAGTCTCGACAAGTCATTGAAACATTATCAACAACACTTAGTTATTTCACAAGAAATCGGCGATCAGTCAAATGAAGCCATCGCTTTGAGCAATTTGGGGAATTACTACAGTTCTTGCGGAAATTTCACTAAAGCTATTCCTTTCTACGAAAACTTTTTGTCCGTCGCGAGACATATGCGGGATCGTGTGAGCGAGTGCAAAGCTTGTCACAATCTGGGATTCGCGCATTACTCGTTAGGCGGTCACCTAGATGCTGTACCTTATTACGAGAGAAACATTGAAATAGCCAAAGATCTGGAAGACAGGACAAGCTTAGGACGAGCATATTGTAATCTAGGACTGGCTTACAGTGCAATCGGCAAACAAGAGAAAGCGTTGGAGTGTCAGAAAGAATTCCTAACTGTTTCACAGGAGGCCATGCAAGTCCAAGGCGAATTTAAAGCTTGCGGAAACATTGGTGATATTTATGTGACACTGGGTAACACAAATCAGGGAATACGATTTTTTCAGGAACAACTACAAGTCGCAAAGAAGGCGCAGGATGCTGCTCTGGAGAGCGAAGCGCACGGAGCCTTGGGTAGCGCTTTTAGGACTGCACGTGATTTTGATAGGGCGTTGGTTTGCTTTCAAAAAGAGTTAGAACTGAGAAGAACAGTGCATGATTCTGTTGGTATTTGCAAAGCGTTAAGCAATCTCGGCTCAGTTCACAGCAGCTTACAACAGTACAATGATGCTTTCGTGTCCTATTCTGAAGAGCTTTCCATCGCAAATGAACTTGATGACTGTATTCTCCAAGCAGAAGCTTGTGGTAACCTGGGAATCACAAAAATGAACACTAAAGATTATCAAGAGGCGCTGGGATTTTTTGAACAGCAGATCGCCACGTTGGAACAGGTTACAGGTGCCTTGCTTGAAAGCGGCCGTGCATATGGGAATCTGGGTGAGTGTTACCACGTGCTGGGTGACCATGAAGAAGCCGTAAAGTTTTACGATAAATATCTTGCCGCTGGGCAACAAATGGAGAGTGCTGCTGACCAGGACAAGGCCTACCGCGGACTAGGGAACGCGCACAGGACAATGGGAAATCTGCAACAAGCTCTTGTGTGTTTCGAGAAGAGATTAGTGGTGGCTCACGAATTGACTGATTTCCATTCCAAAGGGACAGCTTACTGCGAGTTGGGAAATATGCACAAGATTCTTGGAAACTACGAGCAAGCCCTTGCATGTTTCGAGCAACAGTTGTCCTTGGCGAGGGAGTGTAATGATGCCATTAATGAAGGAGACGCCCTCTGTGGACTGGGGCTGGTGAACCAGAAGATGGGGGAATACGAAAAGGCGTTGAAACTACACGAACAAGAGACGACAGTCGCCGAGAAACAAAAGGACCTCGGCCGCCGCGGTCGGGCGTCATTTCATCTCGGCATGACGCACGAAATTCTCGGAAATTACGAACAAGCGGCAATCTACCAAGGCCAACATCTAAACATCGCCTCGCAAATGAACGACCAGGCAGCGAAAGCGCAGGCATACAGTTCACTAGGAAGAACGCATCATGCCCTGGCAAATTATTCCCAGGCTATCTCGTACCTCAACAAAGGCCTTGCGATCGTAGAGGCTCTGGGGAGGAGTGAAGACGAGGCGCGAATACGTCATCGATTAGGTTTGTCATATTTGGCAGCCAATCAGCTGGACGCATCGCAGCTGCATCTTTTCCGCGCGGCGGAGTTGTTGGAGAAATTGCGCGAAGAAGGTATTAGTAGTGGCGAGTATAAATTGTCTTTGTATGAACTTCAAGCTGCGACTTACCAAGTTTTACAGCGAGTTTTAGTTACTATGGGCAACCATGAGGAGGCGTTGGCGGTCGCCGAGCGAAGTCGGACCCGAGATTTTATCGATTTGCTTCAAGAACGACAAGGAAGTAATCGATCAGAGAACGGAATTTCGAAGTATTTGGAGAATCCGTTGACGACACCTGAACAAATCACAGACTTGGTACGCAGTCAAAAGGCAAGTGTCTTGTACTATTCCATAGCCGCAGGACACTTGTACAGCTGGCTCATCACTCCGAATAAAGGAATTGTGAAGTTTCACGACTCTCTTCTCTCGGATGGAGACCATGACAATGAAGTGTCAGTTGACTTAGATCAAAGTAGCAGCGCAGCCTACTCGCACACCTCTACTCTGTTAGATTCGTACATCACGCAGGTACGCGATGCTCTCGGAGTTGAACCGCATTTAAATTTGAATCGCACGACTAGCATGTCCGAGAGTGAAGTTGAAGACACCTGGGAAAGTGACAGTGTGTTCAGCGCGAGCCCACTGTCGTACATGTCAGGGGATGATGATGATACCATAAGTGTGTCGTCATTGTCATTTGGCGGTCACAGTTTCCGGTCAAACCCGAGGAGCAGCTTCTTGTCAGGGAGGAACGTCCGAAAATTAAATGGGGTAAGAAGTAGCAACAAGAAGCTCGGCTGGTCGGGAAAGCCACCGCTTCGTGCTTTGTACGAGCTCTTGATTTCTCCCATGGAAGACGCTTTACCTGCTTCTTCGTCCTTCGAAAGCGAAGATTCCTCACTTGCGTTGGTTCTCCAAGGTGATCTGTACCTGGTGCCGTTTCCTGTCTTAAAAGGGAGCCTTTCTAAAGATTATCTTTTCCGTCGGTTTAGGCTTATCGTTGTTCCTTCATTGCAAGCTCTCGCCTCGAACATCAAAACTCTCATGTTGAGGAAAAGTGGACTCGATACATCTTCGGTAACGATCATCGGAAACCCGAAGGTCCCGACGACGTTCGGACAATGGGAATCGAACCCGAGCGCTGAGCACGAAGCTAAGATCGTGGCGGAACTCTTCAACACGAAACCGCTACTCGGCAGTGTTGCGACTAAGAGCGAAGTCGTCCGAAAGTTGCCGAAGGCGGAGTGCATTCATTTTGCTACTCATGTGTCTTGGAAACTATCATCTCTTATTCTTTCGCCGCAGAATTCCGATGACAAATCGATCACGCCCGCAGGATCACCCGAAAGAGCGAGTCTGGACTTTCTTGGTGACATGAGTCCTGACGAAGCACCGGCTTTGTCTGAATTCCTTCTCACAGCAGCCGATATCTTAGACCAGAAATTATCAGCAAAACTCGTTGTTATTGGCGCTGCGCACAACCACTCGTCGCGCAATCGGATTACATCGGATGGTGTGATCGGATTAACGAGATCATTCCTGTCGGCTGGAGCACAGAGTTTGTTGGTTGCCCTGTGGCCTGTCCCAGACCTGGCGTGCAAGTTGCTTCTGAAAGCGTTCTACGGCGGACTCCTTCAAGGAATGATGGCGAGCCAATCTCTGTGTCAGGCCATGCAGGTAGTTCAGGGAACAAAGCAGTTTTCACATCCGTCAAACTGGGCTGGATTTATCCTTGTTGGTGGAGACACAGCTCTGACGAATAAAGAAGCTCTGATGAGTAGCGCCATTTCCAAACTGTTAGACAACCCTGTGAACTGCAGAGATGCACTGAAAGTTCTTGTTCATCTGGTATGTGAAACTCTGTCAACTCTTTCAACTAAAGTAACCTATCGCCTCTCTTAGAGATTTTGTGCAGACGAACCGGGGACCTTAATGATCAATAGCTTAGTTTTGTCTGTGCATAGGTGACCTTAAATCTCTGTTTCCATAACATGAAGCGACTAAGAGTATCACTACTCCCCCCCAGGATGGGATGGTAATCCATCGTAAGGTTACCAGCCCCCACCTTTCCCCCCTCCCTACCACCCTTTCCCCACCTTTTTCCCCCTCTTCACCACCCTCCCCGCCACCTTTCTACCTCTCCACCACCCTCTCCCCCCCACCTATCCCCCCTACCCCTTCGTGTTTCCAGTTAAGCTAACTCCCTCGTTCATTCGGTCTTCGCCTTCAGGTGGACAAGGCGCAACAGCGGATACGTTCAGGTCAGCGGTCGTCCATGTACACAGCGGATGCAAGCATCAATGCCAAAGTCAAGGGAGCCAGCGGTTGGCGAGAATTGCTTAAGCTTCTTGGTTTCCGGTTTCAGAAGGCTGCTAACGGACTTCCGGACTCCGTCTTCTTTCCAACAGTATCCAGTGGTGTGGCAGACAAGCTTGCTGATGCAAGTAACCATTTACACGCTTTGCTGGGTGAGTAAACACTCGGTGTAAAGAGAGGATTATTTTTAAAATAATGTGTAATGAGAGTTCCTTTTTTCTCTCTTTCTTTGTCAAAATAAAGGACAGATCTTTCTTGAACCTTTTTTTTTTCTTTTGGGGGGAGGGGAGGCGGCGGTGGGGAACATGTCACGCTCACGGGGCCTCTATCCCCTAGGGGTCCAAACGAGTACCAGGTACCGGTCAAGTGCTGGTATACCTTGCAGAAAACTGGCCTCTCTTTCAGAGTTGAGAATGATACTTCTGGGTTTGTTTCTACAACAGAGGTCCTATTCAACGACCCGAGCAGCAGTAGAACGTGCACTTTTGAGGCTTATGAATTTTTGACCCTCTCCTTCGAAAAGGCGACAAAAAAAGTGAAAAAAGTCGATTTTTTCCTTCAGGTCTGAGTCCCACCACTTTGCAGGCTCTGGCCAAACTCGTGAATGCACGCACAGTGAACACAGCTTTAGTGGCTCTGGTAAGTCAAAAATGGTTTTGTATTGATCAATGTGCGTAGTAAAGCATCCTGTGTTGAAAAACCAAGCTGCATGGATGTTCTCATCTCTTAGACAATTGGTTGAAAAAAGGCAAACTGAAAAGTGCTCTCACTTCAAAAAGAAATCTACTGAAATAGAATTTTCTTTATTTCTGCGTATTCGTGATGAGAAATTTCAGTTTGTCTCCAGCGACAACTTTGATAACTGTTGTAGATCTTGTCGTCAGTGTTAGATAATGTTCAGTTGGTATTGTGTCTTAACTGCAAACTTCGCTCGTTGGTACAGATATTTTATGAAAATAAAGGTGGCTATGTTATACATACGTGCTTCTTGAGGCTGCTTTTTTTTCTACCCAAACGTTGAGCTTGTTTCTTCTCTCTTTGCGTCACAGTTCAGCCAGGTTTTGTCATGTTTCGCCCAAGGAATGAACAACGTACAGGTGCCTTTAAATCTCAAGTTATGGCGCACTTCCGGCTGTCACGAGCTGCTGGCTTCTCTCGGTTTTGATCTGATTGGCGTGGGCAAAGATGAAGTGATGCTTCGATCCGGCAAAGCGAACAGCAGACGTGCTGTACAGTGTACTGTGCAGGCCTTGTGTGCTCTCACAGGTAAACATACAAATTACAGTTGTTTTGGAAACGTGTTCGGTTGCTTCCCTAACAAAGAAAGCTTCGTTTCACAGCTTCATTTCGAAGTTCGGCATGTTTGCGAACGGCTTGCGTCTCAAGAGAACCATACGGCACGTATACGAAAACAGCGTTTTTAAGTGCCCTACGTTTGTTGCCCTTGGATGCACCGTCGGTAGACTTGAGAGAAAGATGGGACTTGATATGAATACAACCTTATTTTCTTATTTTTTCAGATTCAGAAAATCCTGCAGAGAAGGAAGATCCTACCTTTAAACTCTCCAAGGTCCATTCCGCTTCAACTGTCATCTCCAACTTATCTCTCAAATCAGCTTCTATCGACTCGGATCTTGACACTAAGTCTAAAGATGTGGACCACAGTTCCAACGATGTTAGCAATTCAAGGGGCATTAGTAAGGGTTCCAAAACCAGCATCACCTCCAGGCCAGTGAAAACTGAGGCCCATCCTTCAAACGAGTCGATTAACTCGGCAGCAGTTGCAGAAGCCGAAAGAAGAAGCTTTCGAGCTCTTTCCAAATCACAGCCTCTGCTTGTAAATAGGAATCATCCAAACGCCGTAAACTCCTATTCAGGTTTCAACGGACACGTGCGCAGTGCCAATAAGCAACATACAACTTCATCCGTCGTAGATCACTCGCGAAATTCTTCAGTCGCCGACCCATCCGACTCAGACGTCGATAGTTATTCGGACATTGTCGGTCAGCGCGCGCCATTAAATCGGCATACAGTCGATCTTACGGAGGATAGCTCAGTTTCAAATGGTGTCTCGCCCACATGGGTAACTAATTCCAATCAAAAAGGGAATGTAGTTACATTTCCATTACAACAACGTCGGGCTAAGGAAAACCCAGCAAGGAGTGAAAAACAGGTTTTGACGAGTACACCGAAACAAAGTCACGAGCCGGGTACGAATGGTACCAGACAACCTATATCCGGGTATCTACCTAATGCTTCTGATATCAATGGGGGGAGGGTACGTCGAGGAGGGTCTCTGAATGATGAAGGTTACCCCCGAGGAAGGCCCCAGGGAAGGAGTGTGAGCGAGAGCCAGGAACCTGTATCTAAAAACGGACCTTTTAGCCGACCTAAGTCAATACCTAGGCAGGGAGAGAATGGATCGAGCGATGAGGAGGAAACTACGCATGCTCGTGACAGACGTTGGGCGAAGAGTAGTACAGACTTAAGAACTCATCGTGTGGTATCTGCCATTGATATTAGTGGAAATGGTAAAGTTAATCGAACTGGGCGTTTAAGGGTTTCTAGTGTGGATTTACCAGTCAGAGATGGAGCTCTGAGGTCCTCAAGTCAAAGAACTGCACCATTAAGAAATGGTGAGTTTAAAACGAATCACGCTGATCAGCTTGCAGCCGAAATGCAACAGGGACGAAAAGAATCCCTAGAGGGGAGGAGACAGTCGCTGCAGAAGTTTCACGATGATTCTCAGTCTTCTCAAGATAGTACTGACTACGAGTCTCGTCAGACTAAAGCAGAGTGGGCAGCGGCTGCCCTAATGAATAATCACATGACACGTGAGCCGACCCAACCGCTGGCCAACAAAAAAACATCCCCGCAGTCACTTGAGATGAAAGACATCGGAGCGGAAAAGAGGAGACTGAGGCGAGAGCATTTGGCAAACTTGGCTCATCTCCACTCCTCCTCCTGCTAGCACTGGCTGGTAAGAATTTGCATGTTATACAGTTATATTCCCACTGTATTAAGACCTGTTTCTCATCGTATTGTTTTACGAAGAGGGAGGGAAATGAAAGTGAGAGTGATCTTCGCAGTAATGAATATTACTTAAGCAGTAGAGAAAACTAAGCTTGAAAAAAATTCAGTCTCGTTCGAGAGTTGAACCTATGACCTGGGAGATACTGGTACAGCGCTCTACCAACTGAGCTAAAAAGCCTTATGGGAGCTGGTTATTTTGTTGGAGGAAAATCTGAGGGGCGAAGAGCCAATTTCGGTGGTACAATTTGAAGTATTTTACCAGCCTCTAATACAAAATTATGTCGAATGAATCATCCACACAAAATATTTAGTAATCTTTTTAAAAGTGTTGGAGAACCCCTCCGACATGTTATGCAACAATGTTGGTAACGCAGGCATCGCATCCAACAAACCTAGCATGCCAAAAAGGTTGCATAGGCTGAATCCTTCCTAACATTAAATTGAGTAAGCGAACTGTGGAGATATAACATGTAAAGTAGTTGACATTACACAAACCATAAATTGATCTGTGGCTTTTTTCTTTTTTATTTTCAGACACGGTGAAACTCGTATTACCGGGGTTGATGTGAACTAGCAGAGTATATTTTTTAACAGTTTCGTATCTTAAACAAGAAAGTGTTCCCTAATAATCTGAACCAAATTGGTTCTCTACGTCGAAAAGCAATTTGGAGCTGTCGAGTATTGCACTGGTTCTCAGTGATCTATTTTGAAAATCGTATTTTGAAATCTGTTCAAAACTTTCAAGCCCCGTCACCAATAGGTAGTGTGGAATATCAGTTTACTGCTAGATGTAAAAAGACATTTTCTATTGTTTACGTCTAAATTTATGAAAACACCAACAGCCAATTTCGATGTAAGTTTTACTTACTATAATTAACTTTTCCTCAGACGAGTCTATCACAATAGTGTGTTATAATTTAGGAAAAATGGAGAATTAAGTTGAATTCTAAAGGAGACGACTCTTTCGCTCGACCGAACGTGTTATGCAACTTTGAGAGAATAATTAAGGTAAACACTCCTCTCGCTTCCTTCAGGCTACCTTAGTATTTAATTTTGTCCCCAGGTCTTAACTTATCCCACAATTTTTTGACCGTTTAGTCTGGGAACGAAGACACTATTGCGCAAAGTCTTATTGTGCATTGACTTTTAGAGGTAACGACAAAGTATTTCAGCCGTTCTGGTGCTAATCATCGTTAGACATATCCAACAGTTAACCCCTCAGTTAATCTTGATTTGTGAATATTTTTGCTGAAACTGAAAGGTAGCAAGTCTTGATCTTGTGCCAAAAATAGTAAGAACATCGTGACGCCGTTGGTGTGTACTATTTTCGGTCACGCAACATTGTGTGACTCAAGCATTCTCACGTCAACTTGCTTCCTTTTAGTTTATTACCTTCCCTTATGCTATTGTAGAATTATGACAAGCCCTAGATAAATATTGTCAAGTGGTTCATGACGGTCAATTTTCTCCCTTTCAATTACGGGTCCTACCACCTTTTTATTTATGTGCGTTGAATCTTTAGGTCAAACTAGAATTCAAGATGCGTGCCATTTTCGAAATTCTCAGTGTATTATATGTACCTCAGTCAATTAGTAGAGATGAGAGTGGCGTATTTTCGAGTTGCTATTTATGAAATTTGGAGCGAAATTGTGTACATATAAGTTTGTAATTTCAGATTAATAAGCAGGAGGTTTATAATATATATATATTTCATAGCCACGTTACGTTGTACATATTTCACCTCCTTGCAAATATTTTTTAGTACAATTAATAAAGTTCAAGGTTTTCCAGAACCCTTTTCTGAACTCTTTTTGTGGTAACGTTCTATATCATTCAATATTACACTTAACATCGAGACATGTCACACTTAATTGCAACAGAAAAGAAAAAAAGGGGAAAGTTTTGTCTGATGACATTGCGACAACAATAAACATTCCACATAGTGATTACACGTATTCAAATGGAAGCTACTCTATGCAGCCCCAAAAGCTCATTAACGAATTTCTATTAAAACACTCACGTATTTATATCTCGGAAAAGATGAAGATTTATGGAACAATTTGTAGCGCGTTAAAACGAGCTTGGATAAATGTCTGTTGTGTGCATGTTTCACAGTCACAGCTCCTGTGTGAGACGAGGAAATCTGCTCTGAATTTTCAAACAATAGATTTTTGTTAATGAGCAAAATAGGGTTGAATGAAGGTCCCCTGAAGCTCATTAACCAATTTTTAATGTCTCAATATTCATGCGCTTACATCTCAGTTAGAAAGAGGATTTTGCGTACGATTAAAAGTTCGTTAGAAAGAGGTTGATTAGCTGCGTTTTACATGCAAGTCTCAAAGTCACAGCTTTATTGTGCGCCGAGAAAATCTCCTCTGAATATTTAAACAAAGGATTTTTGTTAATGAGCAAAGTAGACCTTTTGAACTGAGGTTAGCTCAAGGTCCCCAAATGCTCATTAACCAATTTCTATTGTCTAAATATTCATGCACATATATCTCAATAAGAGGGAGAATTTCTTGGACAATTAATGGTTCGTTAGAGAGAGCTTGATTAGTTGCGTACTGTATGTAAGTAACATAGCCACAGCTCTATTGTGGGCCGAGAAAATCTCCTCTGGATATTTAAACAATGGATTTTTGTTAATGAGCTAAAATAGACCTTTAAAACTAGGGTTAGCTCAAGGTCCCCAAATGCTCATTAACCAATTTCTATTGTCTAATTATTCATGTGCATATATCTCAATTAGAGGGCGAATTTCTTAAACAATTAATAGTTCGTTAGAAAGAGCTTGATTAGCTGCGTACTCTATGTAAATTTCATAGCCACAGCTCTATTGTGGGCCGAAAAAATATCTTCTGAATATTTAAACAATGGATTTTTGTTAATGAGGAAAAATTGACCCTCTGAACTTGGGTTAGCTCAAGGTCCCCAAAAGCTCATTAACCAATTTCTATTGTTTAAATATTCATGCCCATTTATCTCAATAAAAGGGGGAAATTTCTTGGACAATTAATAGTTCGTTAGAAAGGGCTTGATTAGCTGCGTACTTTATGTAAGTTTCATAGCCACAGCTCTATTGTGGGCTGAGAAAATCTCCTCTGAATATTTAAACAATGGATTTTTGTTAATAAGCTAAAATAGACCTTTAAAAATAGGGTTAGCTCAGGGTCCCCATATGCTCATTAACCAATTTCTATTGTCTAAATATTCATGCGCACATATCTCAATAAGAGGGGGAATTTCTTGAACAATTAATAGTTCGTTAGAAAGAGCTTGATTAGCTGCGTACTTTATGTAAGTTTCATAGCCACAGCTCTATTGTGGGCTGAGAAAATCTCCTCTGAATATTTAAACAATAGATTTTTGTTAATAAGCTAAAATAGACCTTTAAAACTAGGGTTAGCTCAGGGTCCCCAAATGCTCATTAACCAATTTCTATTGTCTAAATATTCATGCGCATATATCTCAACTAGAGGGGAAATTTCTTGGACAATAAATAGTGCGTTAAATAGAGCTTGATAAGCTACCTTTTACATGCATGTTTCAAAGTCACAGTTCTTTTGTGGGCCTAGAAAACCTCCTCTGAATATTCAAACAATGGATTTTTCTTAATTAGCAAAATAAGGCCTCTTCAACAAGGGTTGACTTGAGGTCTTCATAAGCTCGTTAACCAATTTTAAATATTCTTACCCTTGTATTTTTGGCAAATAGAAGATTTTCCTGACTCTTAATAGCACGTTGGAGTGCGCTTTATTGGCTGCTTATTGTATGCAAGTTTCAATGTCAAATCTTTTCCATGTGACGAGAAATTTTGCTGAATATTCAAACAAGAGAATTTTGCTTGTAGGCATGATGGCCCTTTTGAACTTCAGAATACTCATTAACCGATTTCTACTGTTTAAATATTTATGCGCTTATATCTCAGTTAGAGAGAGGATTTCCTAGACAATAAACAGTGGGTTTGAAACAGCTCACTAAGTACTGTGAGTAAGTGTTAGCCTTGGCTCATTAACAAGTTTCTATTGTTTTAATATCAATCTTTTTACATCACGAAAAAGTAAACTGGACGTTTCATGGGGCGGTTAGAACAAGCATCGTTTTCTGTCTCTCAAGTAATAGTTTCAAAGTTACAGCTCCTTCGTAGGACGAGAAAATTCCCTCTGAGTATTGAATCAATAGGTTTTGTTTATGAGCAAAATTCATCACTTTCTTCGAGAGATAGGGAGGTGCCTCCAAAGGCTCCATATTTATACGTTTATAATGTGGCCAGAGATGGGATTTACGCGACGTAAAGTGTCGGAAAGAGGATGAAACTCCATTCACAATGACTTAATTCATGTAATTGAATTCAACACTTGGTTGTATTTTATTGAGCCAGTCATATAACAGCATTTCTAACGTGAATAGTTGCCATCGCAGCAGACGACGTAAAATCCTTGGAACTGCACGCTGAAGTCCAATTAAACAGGCTGTATTATTTCCTGAGGATTCCTAAATATGAAGGAAGGAAGACATTGATCACGTGTCTGAGCTGACTGAAACAAATTCCTGGTTATACAAGGCCTCGGCGTAATCATCACACACATCATCAAGCTCATGACCAACTTCTTGCAAAGCATCTTCTAACAACTCCTCACTGATCCTGCAACAAATGAGAACAGAACCTTACTGAACAAGATTTTCCCACATCAAGTGCAGCAAAGAGGTTAGTGCAGAGAAACATGTTACAGCCCAACCTCTTCTCTTTTTCCACCTTATGAAGAGAGGGTGGCCATAGTAAAGACGCAGCCCTCAGGGGGAGGGGGGGGGGGAGGAAAAACCACTGTGTTACAAGACCTAGTCTTTTCATTGGAAAAATCTTACGGCGGCTTGTATGGATCTGTGGCCAATTCAAAGAATATCAATGACAGAGAAACCAGAACCTGATTTTCAGATGGATATTGGCAACAAACTGCAAAGTACAGTGAGTAAATCAGCTCCTACGACCTTCCCTTTGGTTATTCAAGACAAATAAAATATTCGCATCGACAGGTTGTCACGCATTTTACAACGGTCGTCTGTAGGTGATCCACTAGCCTTCCTGCAGAGGTTATTTTAGCAGTAGGGACGCGGTTCAATGTGCGTTGCCGCTATGGAGAGATATCCTTCGATAAAAGTTCGACTGTAATGCTCAAAACGATGTCTACAAAATGATGTCCCAAAATGACGATTTACTGCTTCGTTTTCGGAGCTGTGTTTCTAAGCATATTTAGCTTCGGCTAACCCTTCCTCTCAAAGCAGATTATTTTATGTTAACCTACAACAAATGCTTTTCATACTGCGTTAATTTCACTATCAAATAGCGACAAAACAATATTCCTGATTACATTAACTATACATTTGGTGTCCAATACACCACCAGTAAGAACCAATCAAAATGCTTGAAGAATTGACAAGCTGTTACATAATCATACCTGTTTACCAGTCCCCACGGGTCAAATGTTCCTTCCTCGTGAGTAGAAGTGTCCTGAAGATATTTGTTGAATCGATTCCTGTAGGACACTATACTGGCTTTCATCTCCTTAGGCACACTAAGGAACACTGTAGGTCGTGTGCCAGAAGTGAGGGGCCAACTTTGTGGGGCTGAGCTATTTTGAGGACTCTTGTATATGGAGCTTTGAGCAGAGGAGCGCTCTGTCGATGCTGAAAATAAAAAGGACCTATGCATTTCTACTGACATTTTATCACCCTAAATTATAATACTTCAGTGAGAGACTATGTCCAACCTTCCATTAGGGAGGAAAAGCTACTGGCTGCACTAATTTCATTCAACAGTTTGAATGGCCTTCTGACACTTCGTCCATCGTCGTCGGGAGGTGCTCGGGTGTTTTCCGGTAACAGTCGGTGGCTTTCGGTTTCCACGGGCCTTGTAAACATGATCGGTTTCGGATCCTTAGCTGGTCGAGTTCTTTTCTCTGTTGATAAAGGGGAAACAAGAAAGTGATGTAAACATATGTAAGGTTTAAAGCAATTTTATATTGGGCATCGACAGTAATCTGCCATTGCTTTAGTTTTGCTCAACTTTGCTCTGAACTGGTCCAGAAAATTCGCACCACTTTCAGATTAAGAAATACAATCAATCACGACTTGTTCACTTGCATTTCTCTGCGCCTCAGCTCGCTTGAATCTACTTTGAATTCTCATTGCTTCCTGAGATGATTTCCTTTGCTCTACTTGGGTGTTGTGATTACCTTGGTTCTTTGCAACCATACAAAAGGATTGCATACATACCAGTGTGGTGTTTTTCTGTGGAATTTTCAACATCTGCATAATTCACTTGAACCCAATGTTGTCTTATCTCCTCCTCGGCTTTCTGCGACGAAAGGCAGTGTTGTTAATGATATTAAAATGTTATACTCCATTTCAACAAGAACAGAACATTGGAAAGAATATTCTAAGCAGGACTTCTTATGGAGAAGATTATTTCGCACCCATCGGTTTTTCACGTACCTCGAAACTCTGCAGTCTCTGAAGAATATTATCTAAGGATGAACTGTTTTGCAAATCATCAGCTTGCATTTCAACGTCGTCTTCGATCTCTAATCTGTACAGGAATGAATAAAAAAAAAATTAAATGCACCTTTACAACGTAAGAGACCTCAAAGATAAGAAAGTTAAAAACGACCCAGACACTCGCCTTTGCATTTCAAGAACTGTATCTTCTAAAATATCATCGAGAACTTTTTCGGCCAAAATGTCCGCTTGGTTCATTGTCTGCCGAGAAAGCAAAAGCACGATACTATGGCAAAAACAAGTAAAAACCTTAAAATGAAGAAAAGAAGTTCCAGATAATCAGCAGCATTTTAAAAAAGGTCATTCTGCAGGATGTTTGTCACATGTGAACTTAAAATATGGCCTCGTTCCCCATCAAGTTGTCAGTCGTTCAATGCTGAAGCGCTGGAGCACAGGATCGTCATAACTCTCCTCTAATCTCCCAGAGTACAAAAGAGATCACATTGTCGTGTTTGTTGAAAGGACAGATGACACTTCTCCCACCGAATTAACTATCCAACCTTCAAGCGACTGTGGCCTTAGGTTGTATTTGTACACTCACTGTCTGAGAGGCAAGTTTCCCAAGCTGATGCTGTAATGATTTCTTTTGCTCTTCTTCTCTTATCGCCTGTGTTTCCGCTATCGCCTGCACATAGGAACAAACAAATTTATAATAAATACCAAGTTTGTTTTCTGCTCAGTGCTGTGAATTGTAATAGTAACTACTTTACTTACTATTCATAACTAAAATGATGTGGATCGTATAGAAGGAAGATCCTTACTCCTGGGTTATGTGCGAGTACCTTTTCCAACTAGTATGTACTAGAAATTCCAAGTCACTATACAACTCCTTCTGATATTGTGCATATGACTAAAGGTGTTTCTTTGTTACTCTGTAAAGACGAACCAGTTTTACATTTTCTTTACGAGCAGTCCCTCCTTTTCGATGACGTTCGTTGCGCGAGTCAACTGAAAAAACTCAGCAAAAAAAAAAAATAGATGTCAGCACGCGCGCGAAACTCTGGGAGTACTTTTCGTGCGCCACACTCCCAGAGTTCTGCGTGGCGCGCTCACATTTCTTTCTTTCGCTAAATATTTTTAACTCGCACGACGAACATCGCCAAAAAGAAGGGTCTGCTTGTAGTCTATCTACATCTTTACTACTTTGGACTACGTAAATAATCATACACCTCCCGTGAAACATCAAAATTAGAAGATAAAATTAAACTTTTTTAAATACCTCTGCTCGATCCAAGAGCGGTTTCAGTCGCGATCTAATGGCGTCTTCTGTCTCACATATCAATCGCTTTGGCAGTGAAACGTCTGGACTGGAATATTGGAAAAAATTGCAAACTCAGAACCGATCAAAAAGTGACTAAAACAAATGAAACGTTGAGTTTGAAAAGAGAGTTATGAAGGGAGCTTACGATTCCCGGGATATTGAAGTGGGGGGGGGGGGGGGTGACACCCGGGATGGGGAGGTATGATACCGGAAGGGGGAAATGACTCCCGCAGTGGGTTTTATCACATAGGGTTCTTGGAAGGTCAATAAGGTAGAGTTGTTCGGATAAATCTTCTACCTATAAAAATCCTACCTTCTTCGATGTCGCTGTATAACTTCAAGTCTTCGTTCTCGTTCCAAGTCACGAATCTAATTCATCAAGAAGAAACCATTAAAAAAAATGTAATAATAGTGGTCTGAAAAGGAGCTAAAAAACAAACAGGAAAGCACCGAACGTTTTGGGGCTACTATAACAAAATACCATGGTGTAATCTGCAAATCATCTGTTATGAAAATTATTATAGTTTTATCGTAAAAGTGAATTTTACCCTTCGTTCTGCCTCCTCGTCAAGCCATCTTTGCCTAAGAATGAACATTATTTACAGTTACAGGAAGAATTTGATTAAATATGGTCAAATTTAATAACGTGTATTGCCAGACTTTTAGGAAAACAGATTAAACACTTGCTTTCTGTGAAGTTGGTACTCAAAGCCAGTCATCCTGGTCACACTTGAGACACAGAAATATCACACTTACGCAGAATAATGAAAGTCAAGGCTCAAGATAATGACATGACAATGTGTGCGCATACATACATGGAGACAAAATTAAAAAGCTATCTTCCTTGGTCTCGTTTGAAGTGGTGACACGTCAGGAAAAAGGGCGTTCAGTAAAAGAGCCGAAATAGCAACGAAATGAGAAAAGAAGGAGGAAGTTTAAGTCGGGTCGCGAAAAGAGAGCCTGTAGTTTTTTCATCCCCTCTGATAGGTCCAGTTTGATAGCTGCTGTCAACATTGAAGTCCATGAGCAAAATGGTCCGAAAAAATATGGCGAATTAACGACTCATCCTAATCCTCCGCCTTTTTCGCTCTGTGCTACTATTGCGCCCCACTATGTGTGAAGCAGGCCTTCGCTGCCATGATCTTTCATTCAAAAAGAGCCACTGAGCGTCCTATCGGCCGTCAAATCCTGTTGGGATTCACTCACCTGGCCACCTCTCTTTCTATCAGCTCCTGGTCAGTTGGAAGATGTCTACGGAAATACTTCGGACTTGTTGGACTTTGTAGCTACTCAAAAGATATGAAGAAAACCAACCATTAACTGTAAGGAAAAGGAACAGTTGAAATTCCTTATTCTGTTACCATAAATTTGTTTACTATTACTAAATGAGTTACACCTAGACTGGGTTATCAAAACGACGAGTGCACTGAAAACAATTGGGAGAAATTTTAAAAAATATTGTATAACACAGTGCTTCATGATATCTGTAAAGATTCCAATTCAACTTACTCTGGCACACGTCTAAATAAGGAAACCAAGCAAACATCCCTATCCATTTTTGAGAAATTTCTACCATACCAAGAAAGCATCCCTCTTAACCTCACTTCTCTCCTTTCTATTTTGCCCTTATAAGTAGATTAGAGCATGTATCTTTGCATTGACGACAAACCTGAGTTTCACATTGCCTTCTGTGTGATCTAGGGGACAGACTGTGTGGACCTTGAAAATGCACTCTCTCAGGAGTATGAGGGCCTTCTCTTGTAGGTGTTCTGGGTGGTGTCCTAGATTGGGCCACTGGCTGATGCCCCACTACTGGAGGAGCCTTTTTCAGTATGGAGGCAACAGTTTCTTTGGCAAAGTGAGCTTGGTCTACATCTTGAAGCAGTTTCACTCTCTTGGCTGTCTGAAAAGCTCTCTGACGCTGAAGCTGAGGGTCAATATTCATAAAAAATTAGATGTTAATTCAATTATTTGGTGATGGCAAGGTAAATCTAGCAATTGTATGTTTGTATTTTGACCCCACAGCATCAGCAACATGAAAAGATGAGAAGATTGAGCAGGCATGAGGAAAGATCCAAATCATAACAGGTGTGCTTCACACCTGTTTTAACTTCCCCTGACCCCCCCCCCCCCCTGTCAACAACTGCTGTGGGTCAAAGAAGAGCTTAGTTTGAGTATAGTCACAAACCTTTAGCTTAGCAGGTAATAACAGTGATTTCTTCGAAGCCTGTTTGACTGGTTTTTCCACTTGAACGGCAGGTCTCATTTGGAACTTTGGTTTTACCTTAAAAAAAGGTTTTTTTTCATTCTCAAACTTTCTAAGTTCTGCATACTGTCTTAATATAAAATGCCATAAAAACAAAATCTTGTCATATTTGTGTAAGAAAATTGCAAAATAATGAACACCGATCAAATTATTATTATCATAATATTACCATTATTTTAAGATACTATGTGATATACAATGAGAAGATTATTTTTAAAGAAAATAGAATGAACATACCACAGGTGTCTGAACTGGAGTGTCCTTGACTCTAAGGAGTGCAGAAAGCCCAGCCTGCAGAACAGCATCTCTTTCAGGGGTAGGGTCAGGAGAACTTGTCACAACTTACAAAGAAAAACCACAGTGCAAAAATAAACAATGTTATTATTAGGTTTGATGTGACAAACAGGACCCACACATTCCATTTGAGTCCTGGCCTAAACACTGGTCATAAATGATAATGGCAAAAATCTGTTGAATGAATAAATCAAAATAGATTGCTCCAAGGATGCTCATTACTGTATTCAAACCTTGTTTCAGGGGAGATCTTGGTATGGTTGTTCCCTTAGGCTTTCTGTCAGCTACTTCCTGGATAAATGCACTCGCTTTTTCTGGAGTTCTGCCAATTACTCTCGATGCAACCTCTTCTTCATCAGGCTCATCCTGATCAATAAAAAGTGAAATAGCTGTTTAAGATACTGAAAAAATATCCAAAAAATAATACTTCATTGTGAATGTGGCATGACACTAAAAATCAATCTATTTTCTACTTCATTGAAATCAAGCTGAGAGCTACACAGGTTTGACCATATTGCATACAAAAACTGTCACTGATAATGGTTTGAGCTTTGACCCTTGATTCCCAATAGTTTTGAGGATGTTTTCAGTGGAGACTGTCTACTTACTTTTGAGTGGTATTGTACCTTTTCATCCTGAACTTTTTCTCTCTTCACTTCATCAGAGAAATCTTCCCCACTGATGTGCAACTGTGCTGCCAAAAGTGACAACTGTCTAATGAGGGCAGACAGTTCCTGGTACATTGGTGGCGAGCCATGGCCAACTTTAGGCTGGAGAGGAGCCTGGCTGACAAATGTCTGCAATGCTCTAACTGCTCCCCTGTGAGCTGCTGCCAAGCGGCTTAGAGTCTGGCTCTGAGATCCAATACAAGATTGTAGAAAAAAATTAAACCTAATGATACTGACAATAAACCTAACTAAATCTAAGTACATGTAATAAGTGCTTGCTAGAGTGGGAAGACTTCATCTAAATGTTCCTCAAAATTGCAAACAACTTATCTTGTGTTAATGCCAATAATGTACCATAAGTAATGTGGAATTAAATTTGAAAAGATAAAACTTTTAGCATGAATAGTTGAGAATTAAATAAAATAATATAAATTCCAAGTGTCCAGTTGCAAATCAACCTGTTGTTGGTGACTAAGGAGAGTCAAATTCCTTTAAAACTCTCACCTTTTTTGTATGTTTTATCCCTCTTTTCTTTTTGTTTAACTCGTCCTCAATCTCACGCACCTCGAAGGAAAAGTATTTTCAAGTTATATATCATTCAATGTCGTTATCCTTATATGATCTCAGTCTGGGCATTATACAAATACTTTAGGGAAAATATCAGCAATGTCTGTAGTCAGCTTCCAATAGGAATCTTTCTCCATTCCAAGTCTATTCTTGGATTACTTTTTCTGTAATCACCCAGACTAAAAGTTTTCCCTCTCATATAGGGTAATATTTTTTTCCACAAAAAATGTGTCAGTTGGACTAAGGGAAATATTTTTCATTCAATGGGGATGGCCTTAGAGGCTGAATAACAAATTGAATGTGATTCTTAGGGCAGAAGATAGTTTTGGTAAGGAAGATTGTGACTTTCAAGAACACAGCTGTTTAGAAGACAACAGACGTCTTTGAAATACTCACTCCCTATCAAATCTCCTCTAATTAAAGATGTACCAGTATGTTACCTGTCTCTGAAGTACATAAAGCATCCTTGCTGATCTGGCAGCTTGTTCTTCAGCCCTCACTACTTGGCGTTCATCTACCTCTTCATCTGCAAGCCTTCCTTCACCCTCTTTTCTTTTCTTTAACCTTTTGTCTTTGTTCTTCAACATTTCTGGTCTCTCATCTTTGAAACTTTCCATTTGTTTCATATATTGATGGAGCTCTTTGCGGAGTTTTCTGATTTCATTAGCCTGTGTCCTTTCCCCATCCGACTCAAATTCATCATCTTCCCTTGCAGCTGGATAAAAGTACATTTTATACTGCTTCCTCGCTTCTGCCTCTTGTTTCTTTACAGCACTATGAACCCTTTCACGCAAAGTAGGTTTATCTTCTGATATTGCCGCTTGTGATTTAGATTTCATACTTTTTACCCTATTCTTTTTCCCAACGCCCATATTTTTGCCTGTGACTGCAGAATGCCTTCTCTTTGTTTCTTCTTCTTGTGAAACTAAAACATTCTCCGTTCCAATTTCTTTCACCTTTCTAACATCTTTCTTGGCCAAATGAACTGCTAGTGCAAGTCGGTCACTTGTGATAGAGGATGACACTGATGGCACAACAGGATAAACAACAGGGGTAGTTACACGCCTTTGAGGTAACAACTGTGGTGTTTGATTCTGGTCACCTAATTTTTCTATAACAATAGGTTGGGGTTTCCTAAACCTTGTTGTAAACTGATCAGCAGTTGTTGGCACTCCAAGATTAAATTGAAGTTGATTCATTTTATGAGTAGCTGATCCACTATTTGGTGCAGCCATCACCCGCTGAGGAACAGAGACTGGCTGATTCAAGCTCGGAAAATTAAAACCCACTTGGGATGGTTTCCGCAGAACATCAGCTGACATCCTGCAAGAAATGGAAATGATTTAGAACCCTTGATCAATAAAAGCACAGGTATAAGGCTGTTTAACCTTTTACACCCTAAGATCAGTATGCAAGTTCTCCATACTGTTTTATATACATTTCTTATGATACTTACAAGGAGAATTTGTCTGACAATCAAGCGCTTCTTGAGGTTGCCATCATTCCCTTTATTCTCATGACCATAATATTTGATTAAGGGATGATGCTATCAGGAGAAATTGGATGCTTATCACTCTTAGGGAGTCATCATGCTGCAGAGTCTGATAATAAATTAAATGCATCTTGTTAATAAGATTGCATATCAAACAGAACAATTTACGGAAAGTACAACCAAAGGTAGCAACAATAATAAATCCATCAGAATAATTCGATTTCTACAGTTCACTCTGACTTTATTTCCAACCCTACGTTGAGAGGCTTTCGATCTGCGAAAATATTTTGGACTCGTGAGCGAAGGAACAGATCAGAACTTCGATCATGCTACAACGATCACGACCACACGTGATCACATTTATCAGAGAAAAAAAATTACTTCCTCGCACGTTATCGACTAATGGGCGATTTCCTAGTTTCTATGATTCAGACTGAACGAGATGGACAGGAGGAAGCTTATGATCACACTTGAGCTTAAATATTTTAGATATTAACGCGATAGAGTTTATTGACGGACCGACCTTACGAGTCCTAAGCTCGAGTTGTTCCTTTGAGTAAATACATTTTACGCAATTTAACTCACCTCTAATTCATTGGAATCCCTCTTCGTCAAAACTCAGAGTCTTTTCGGAAGCAATTATTTTATATAAAGAAATGAGGAAAGGTAATATGCAAGATTATCGAATCTTCAAGTAAACCGCCATTTTGTTTTTCAAACGATCGTGTGAGCGAGGCTCTCTGTTCCAGACTCTCTCAGTCACTAACAAAGCGTAGCCGTAGGGGCATGGAGGTTAACTCACAGGTAGAACTTTGCCTTAAAGGCCTGACAATGGGAGGTATGTTGGGGGATAAAGGTCTCTCCCTTGCTGACACATGTTTAGCCTCTACCCTTCCACTCACAATAGTGGCCACTAAGCAATCTTTCACTGAAATATCTATTGTGGTTCAATTTTATCCTTGGTTCAAATTTTTTTTTTGTTTTTTTTGTTTTTGGGTATTGTAATGTATGATAATGAATTTGAAACAAAGGAAATAAAAATTTGAACCAAGGATAAAATTGAACCACAATATATCCATGCATTGTCAAGGAGTCTGGTAATGAAAGTACTGACAAATATCAAAAAGGAAAAGTTGTTGTCAATTTGCAAAACCAAGAGTTGTAGCCTAGAGAAAAGGCATGGAATTTTTACACTTTTGAAGCAAGTGGAGGCAAGCGCAAGGAAAGCACAAGGGGTAGGAAGTGAGTAAGCAGAAGAACCCCAAAAACATGACATCATCTTGTCCACACTACTCTTTCTGCATGACTCCCCTTCACACTCTCTTCAGACTAAACTTGAACTAGCCTCTGCTTGTCTGAAATACCAAAGTAAAATGACACCTGTTCTGTAGGCAAAGGAGTCGACCACAGGGAACCAAACATACAATCATTGATGCCTCCCTTTTCACATTTGTGGTAAGTGCCCCCTATGACACCTTAATATATTGATGCAGTTATCACTTCTATACCATAAAATGTCCAAAACTGCAAATAGTTCACTAACTTATTTGGTAGGTAAGTATTTGTACAAGTAACAGCTTTGTGCAAAAAGCTCTCCATACCAATAAAAGCAAAAACAAGTCAGACTTAACTAAAGGTGTGAAAAACTCTTATTTCAGCACACCCTCAATGTATTATAGATACAAAATTTCATTGAACAGTTTCCTGTAAAAGAATTTGTTTAGAAGCAAAAAAAAATTCATACACAGAACAGAGGAAAATAACAACTCATTTCAATTTAAATAACTTTATTAAATAATTCTTCACCCCATGTACTGTATTTAATGGTACTACTGCAGTAGTATAGACCAAGAAGAAAAATGTAAAGGATTGAAAAATCTATTATTGTAAGGAAAAAAAGATATTTACAAGTGCATAATGGGCAAAAGAGTGACTATTGACTAATTAGGGAAATATTCTAGCTCTACCATAAAAAATGTATCATCTTTTAAGGGAAGAATATTAATTTGATTGCTGATCAATAATTTTGACACATAATTTAATAGAGGTCCTTTTTGCCTCTTCCTCTAACTAATGCCTGCTGTCGACGTTTCCTATCAGCAACATTTGCTGCACCATTGGGGCGAAGAACTGGAAGAGATACACTGTCTTGAACAACATGCATTCGCCCAGCTGTCAACCTTTGAAATAGAAAAGACATGGAATTCATTTACCACCTACTGACCAGGAAATAGTCTATCCTGTCTTGCAAACCATATCAGCAAATACAGGGCATTTCACACAACAGACTTTTTACACAAGTCTTTTCAAACAAGTTTTGGACCGTTCGCACAATTCTTAATAGTCATTTCACACAATAATTGTAAGTGATAAACATCAATATAAAAGGTATTCTAATTGATACTGATGAGATATTTCACCTTCACATGTCACTTTCAATAAGATACAGTGGCGAGAACATAGATATTTATTTACGTAACAACTTCAACTAGATCGAAATACTTGTGAACACAATAATTTATTTATACACTTATAATCATTGTGCAAAACGACTACTAAGAATTGTGTGAACAGTCCAAAACTTGTGCAAGAAGTCTTTTGTGTGGAATGTCCAGGTACCATATCAGCACAAGGACTAATGACTCCTCTGAAAGCTGACAACAAATCAATAGTACAACAATCTCAACAAAATAATAAAAGTAAATTTATAACATAGCTAGTAAATTTGTGTAATCAAATTCAATTGTGCAAGCGTGCTTCATAATCCTATTGTGCACGCTCATACGTCAGCAAACAAATCCCTCAAGAAAAAAATTTTCCTTTGGGTTGAAAATGTTATAAAACAATTGGTTCATATGTCAGCTGTGCGTTAATCGAGATATGAAGCACTTGGGAAGTTTGGAGAGCACTCAAGAAGCTAGAGTTGCGCTTTACTATGCCTCGAACAACTCTTATGCATCTCTTGTGCTCTCCAAACTTCCCACGTGCCTCATATCTCGATGAATACATGCTGACATATGAACCAATTATTAATTGATCTTTTAAGCTACAGTGTATGATAAGTAAAAAAAAAATATGAGGACCCTCATAAAAAAAGGGGAAAAAATTAACTAAAAGATATATTTTCTCTTGCTTTAAAGTACCAGTCTGAAAATAGAGAGAAGTAATAATTCATTCTGTCAAATTTTGCAACACTCAAATCCTTACCTTCCTGAACGCATCTGATCTCTAGAATGCAACCGTGGTAAAGATCTAGAAGCAGGAGTGTTTTGTCTGCAGAGAAATTTTTTTAAGTCATTAATACCATTTTCTTTGGTTAGTTTTTGAAATGCATTGTACTGTTAAGGGCAATACTTAATTGCTGCATACCTTGTATTGGTTGGTGCATCATCTGTAACATAGGACTTGGTTACGAGATATGTATCTGGTGACCACTTGTCAGAGTAAAGGGCATCATTCAAGTCTGACTTTAGTTTCGAAAGCTAAAACAGTTAAAAAAATATTTTACCAAAGAGAATAACTTCTTATTAACTGAGCATTAAGGCTGTACTGGGGAATATTCTTGGGTTAGTAAGTAGTTTTCTTAATGGCACTTGCATCAAACTTGATTATTTTGAATTTGCTGGCTTTTGTTGACAAAAATACACAGCGTATAACCGTTTCTGCTGTATATAGCAAAGCACAGACCAAGTAAGAATGAATCAGAACGCTTGGATCTCTCCTAAGACTACCTTTAAATATCATAAAGAAAGACTACATTGCATTGAAAAAGAAAGCAATTTATCTATTTGACAACTCCTCCCTCTTTGCATCTGACTAATATTATTGTTTGAAATGTCTCTTTAAAATGTCTCTTAAGAAAACTTGGTCTGCCAGGAAACAACAAAAGTAATGATAACACGATTCAAGGATGATTCTTTTCACTGTCATCAACCCTTTCACTCTTAAGATTGACCTGGTAACCCTCCTTTCTGACTGCCCAACACACTCTTAGAATGGATGTTCTGAGAATTTGAAGTTTTATCAAAAATAGTATTCCTAATGGATGATTCCAAATATGTTGTTACCATAAGGAGAAGTTGGTATTTAATCAATCACTGATAAAAACATACCTCCTGTTCTTGCCTTTTGTTTGTTTCTTGTTGATGTTTAATGATAGCTTTACACTCCACTAAGGTTGGTGACCGTGGGGCACTGTCTGACGGCATGTGAACTTTTACATGCTTATCCTTTATTGTGACAACCAGAACTGATTGCCCTAGGGGAATCCCCTGCTTTACTGGTGCAGGTGAAGTAGAGGATAACTTGAGAGCTTGAGGGGAATTTGAACTTAAATTTGTCAGTTTTTCTTGCCGGTTGTACAATTTTGCTTTCTTTTTTCCAGAACTCTTAGGTTTGATGACTGGGCCTTTGGCTGACACAGGAGGGGAGGGTGTTGATTTGGCTGCAAGAGGCATTTTTCCAGATCCATGTCTAAAACTTAAAAAGAACAAGAACAAAGAGAACAATTGAACTTTATGCCAAATACATGTTTTAACATTTCTAGAGATGTTGTAGTCTCTTCAATGTAAATCAAAGGAGTATATCATTAATTGGGTATCAATACATCTTCAATCACACATATCATAAATTTTAAACCCTTTTAAAAGGTTGTTCGATGGTATACTTTTCTACAGTTCTTATGTTACAGTAAATGTTTGGCTCCGACAATTTTAAGGATTTTTAAATATGAATAATATGGCATGTCTTGTGTCATGTAGAACTACCTATAGCAGTTGCACATGTAATTATGATTTACACCAAAAAAACTTGTGTTAAAACAGTGTCATTAGCTTATGTTATACAATCATGACACTGCACAAAAATGCCTTTACCTAATTTAAGCATGGAATTTACAAAAGGGAATGTTTTGAAGATAACTCTTACTAAAGTAAGTAAAAAGGTCCACACTGGAGCCAAGTGGCCCATTCAACTGGAGCTTCTCTGGGTTTCTGTAGCATAAGGCAATAACGGGTATTATCACACCCCTTGAGTGGGATGTTGGTCCATCATAGGATACCCCCCTCTCCCCAGGCTTCCCTGACAGTTAGCTGATACCCATTAATACTCCTAAGTGGAGATAGGCACAGACTATGAAAGTAAAGTGTCTTGCACCCAGACTTCTCAACCCAGAATCCACCATGCTGACAGTTTGGCCACATCATCCCAGACGCATATTAAATCTAAATAAACTATCTGTACTATGACTGTTTGAAACAATTAAGTACACAGTTATAATATGCTTTATACATCCCTCTTAACAACAGCTTGTTAACAGTATCATGTCTAGTGGATTGAAGTGTGAAGTGAGAAAACTAACCAGCCTAGACTTGACAAAATAAATATGCTGAAGCCTAGTCTGGTTTAGTGTCTTACTTCACTGCATATGTGTTACATTCTCCTCAGTTGTGTCTGTATTAAACTGCTTCCATTTTCACTTCAACAATTTGAACCCATTCACAGCCCCTGCTTCAATTAACCCTTTAATTCCCAAGATCTGATTTTTGATCCTCCCTTCTGGCTGATATACATTTTCTTGTTAATTATTTATCAGAATTTGGGGTTAGATCAAAACCACAACTTCTTCTTGATAAGTTTGAGTATTTTCATCATCTGTTTGCTGGATAACATATGGATAAGTTACCTGTTAATCACTACAGGGAGTTAAATACTTGAGAATACCTGCCCCACCCCACATATATTTATAAGCTGGATACAGATTAACCTTCAGTAAGTGTAACTTACTTTCAAGTTCACCCAGAAGTACTTAGTGAAAGTTTTCCACCATACAGGTAATTAACATCAAATTTTAATAATTTCAGGTACACACTGTTTGTAATAATATCAATCTATATAAAATCAAGAATACTTTACAGAAACCTTTTATTCCTTTTTGCACTTGAGTTTGACACTTCTTGTGTCGCATTTGTGTTGGAAGATTCTTTAACTGTCTGTGCCTGCTGAGAAGGCAGATTTTTATCATTTTTCTTCTCTTCAACATTGTGAACTCCCTCAAGTTGATCACCTTCAGCTGTAAAATCAATTAAATCACTATTAAGGAATGTAAAGACACTATTGTTATTTCAATCCTTGAAAACCCTTGGAATGACCAGCATCTAGTTTCTCCTTTCAGTAATACTGCTGAATCATTCATTAAGATCATGAGAATAGAAGAAATGAATATAAACTCAAGGAACAAATTCTCCTTTTCAGTACCAAAGGAAATGTATAGAGAACAGTATGGAGAATATAGATGTTAATATTACAGTGTAAAGGATTAAAAGTGAAAAATTATCGTCCCACTGAAACTAACAGTGATAATTTAAAACCACACTCTTTCCTTTAGTAAAACACCAAAAATAATAATTAACCCTTCAACTCTCAGAAGTGATTAACATGTAATTTCCCCCTGTAATATTCACACATTATCCAGCAAACTGGTAATGAGAATAATCAAACTTATCAAGTTCAAGTTGTTCTTACGATCTAGCATCAAAGTCTCATAGCCAAATTACAGGGAAATGTGTAGTAGCTAGAGATGAAAATTAATATCTAGATCTTGAGAGTTAATTAGTTAAGATATAAAGAAATAACCAACAGCATATCATTTCTTATTCCATCAAAATTGCTTAAAAAGTTGGATAGGGAGTGAACAAAACAATACAATGAAAATGTGAAAACCTACCTAAGTCTGCAGATTGTAATGTATCACTTTCCACAGAGCTAGGAGATGTCTCATCTTCTGATGATAGAAATAAGAGAGAAATAACATTAGACAGTTTACTAGATTTTGACTCTTTAAGATCATTTATTTTGTTTTACCACTTTGTGAGGTTGGTGTAACTTCTGCATTTATCCCTCAATCACATTAAAACAATGATCCAAAATCACTATCCAGTGTTTAGCATAAAGGACTAAAGGACATAAAGGGCGATAGAAACCGTCACCCTATGATCAGTGGTTCATAAATTGAAACAATGGTAAGAATGGTGGGGTTGTTCTCAATTTTAGTTTTATACATAAATTTTATGCACAGTTTGTTTAACAATGTATTTCAGATTTAATGTTTCACTTCAATAAACATAACACTTTTGGTTTTGCTTCATCCTTCAACCAAAACCATTCTGTCAATGATAATTATCTCAATAGGGCAAAGAATCAATCCTTTGAATATCAATATATCCTATCAGACATTTTAGCATGTAGTATCACTGAGTATTTTTCACAAGCTCTGCTGTATTTTGATGAGCAGGTAGGACAAGTCAAAATACAAACTTTACTGTCTGCTCATTTCTCATGAGGCAGGAAAAGCAAAGCAGATAGGGAAGCATAGTGCACAAAGCTGACCACTAAAACAGGTTTTTTAAAATTACAAAATAACCAACTCTACAATATTGCAGGATATTTGCACTCTATTTGCATGATATTTGTACTCTAATATGTGCAGTTGATGATAATATTAGATACTGGTTGAATTTTCATGCTTATCTAAAAGTTTAAATCACAAGGGTATAATAGAGAAATTGCATTTTAATCCCCTACACCAAAGTAACAGTCACTGTCAGATCTTTTCAAGTAAACAGTACTGGATAAATCTATTCATCACAAGGTGAAATTTCTAACTTTAAATCTTTGTTATGTCTTAGTTTGTTCTTGATTTTTCAGAGAACCCTCTCCCTCAATAACTCTCCTACAATCTAGAGACAAAAAAGTCTCTGTCATTCATTCATTCATTCATATGCAGACCCACCGATCATATAATAAACAAACATTAAAGATCATTATCACTATAAAGTGACCACAAATTGTGGTAGCCCACTGGAATTCAATAAGATCATTCTTCAACATGAAAACATTTTGAGTGTTGCTAAGTAAATAACTTAAGTTGCACGTCACTAATCAACTAAATATGACAATTATAACAATGGATTATACCGTTGGCATGCAAATTTGTCCTTTCTAGATGTACACTAAGTACTATTTATTTAACAGCTTTAAGTTTCTGTAATACTTAAGTTGTGACAAAGCACCCTACAGGTTTATTACTTCAGGTAATGAACAGTGAAGGCATGTTTAGAAGACATCAACTCATGATTAACTCACTCTCATTTGGAGTTTGAAGGAGTAAATTAACGATATTTCAATAACAGATGACCAGCCTCGTAATAAAACGCAAAATTTGAGAAACTGCAAATTTTTGGCATCATTGAATGATGAATATTTAAACGACAAGTGATGGAAAAAAACATACAGTGGTAACTTAATTTAGCTTGAGTCAACAAACCTTTGGATAGGTTTACTCCCGTCCGAGCCATTACCAGTTTAAAATTTAGCTCTGCAACAAATAACAATAAAACGATGTTCATATTTAATATCACATAAGTACATGTCGTTTCATTATGAAATCTTGACGCAACTATCAAAGTACAAGAATAAAAAATTGGTTTTGAACGCGCCAATAAAGCTGATGTTTTCTTTGGCAAACCGAACATTAGCTGTTCTCGGGACAATTTTAACGCAATAAAATAGCCTTAAAATCATTTCGACGATTTTCCAACGTGATCCTTTTTACTGAGAATGATATCGTCTCTCGGTCGATTCAATGGGGCAGGTATATGATGAGATCTATAAACTAAGAATCGAGATTTGCTTTCGTTCCTCACCTTTGTTTTCAGCCTTTAATCGTTCTATTTCATTATGTAAATTTGTTAAAGTTTCGGCGTGTTGCGTGCGAAGATATTCTAGTCTTTTTTCTATGTTATCCAGTCTCTGGGTTTGTTCGAGTCCGTGTCCCCGAGAGGGAGCAGAAACAATCCTTCCTGAGAAATTTGACAACTCGTTCGATCTGTCCTCTGAGATTTCATCCATTTCTTCCCTAATTGATTTTATGGGCTGCAAGCGGTCACGAATGATGGGCCGCCTCTGTTTTCTCCTTCCCAAAGAGTTTCTAGACCAAGAAGGAAGATTTTGAAGAGGAGGAAGGTTGGCAGGTTGAGTCGGAGCTTTCGACATGGTTTGAAGTGAATGCATCGCCGCTAAAATCAGCACGTCTTTGGAGGCACTTGGGTTAACCAATAGCTAGAGATTGAAGACCAAAAGTGCAGACGCATTGAGACGCATGGCGTTCAAACTAAGAAGCATTTCCTTTTCTAGATGTTCTCTGACCACTGTAGAGGATTTACATTTACCAAAAATATCCAGCTGAAGTAAAAACCAACCAGATCGTAGCATAAACCTGATGTTATTTCCTTACCAAACGTCGACCACAAAAGATGTCCAACTTTGGCGAAGAACCGAAGCACGCATGACTACCAAACACCGTTACCATGGTGAACGTACTGAGAATCTAATTTCTAATCACCCATACCAAGAATAACGCGCTTTTTGGTCGAAATTCGCCAAAAATGTTATTTATATTTCTAAGAAATGCAATAATCATCTTTACTATGATAGCATGTTCAAATGTCTGGTTCAAACTGGCGCTAATGAGCGAAAATCTAGAACTTTGAAAATAACAAAAACACAGAGGGGAACGAAATATTTGCAAACTAAAGTATTATTGAAAAAGTTGGGAAAATTCCAAAAGTTCGGCGGAAAAATCTTACATTTCCTCATCAGCTGGATTAAAGAATTCCAAGTGAACCTAGTTACTGTCGAATATAAGAAATCTTGAGTATCATAGCAAGTCACCGCTTTCAGTCTCTAGAAAAAAAACCTAGGTGTTTTCTGGAGAACGCGGGGGATTGCCTTGAAAAGCAAACATCATCAAAATTTCATATAAGCACTTCCTTTCAAGGCGAACACATGACCTAAATTATTGTCCAAACTTTGCTTAAACATAGAAAAAAATAAACAGCACGACAAATTCTAGAAACGACGAAAACCTTCAATCAACGAGGAAATTCCAAGAAGTCTATTATTATTCATTGGATTCGGACTAAGTGTGCTTGGGTTTTTTTTTTTTAGCTCCGTATGGTTGCCGGAATATAGATCAATATAGCCGAAATGTAACTGACTAAAAATTGGGTAATGCTGTAACGGAGTACAAGAGATATCAGAGATGAAGGAGAGACTAACCCTTAAGTTCGCTGAAAAAGAACCTCGCTTAAATTTTGCGTGTAGCCCCACGAGAAAAGTGAAGTTTTACCACATACAAAAAGCAGAATACCGAGACAGATTTCCGGCTGCGCCGTAAAAATCCTGTATTTATGCATGGGGTAATGTCATCTTGCCTTGGGTCAGTCTAAGGAATCACAAGAATCATGTCATGCTTTGAGAACTAGACTCATAAATACACAATACCCTCATTCACAGTCAAATTTTCTTAGATTTAGCCTGCAGGCAGGTCATAACATAATTTAGCGCCACAGGACGCGCGTTCCTCCGCCCGCGGGAGGATTTGAGAAAGGTTGGGGAGAGGTCAACCGGGGGATCTGGCACTAACAAGTATCAGTACTAGACCCCTTGCAGACCACTCGCCGCCTCGCGTTGTTAGGGACTCATAATTTGGAATGAAACGAGGCACAACCAAACGTGGACTACAGTCGGTTTAAATTTTCATTTTATTCCAGACTGATCTAGTTATCAGGCGGTTTAACCCAGCCTTGCTCCACAAAAAAGTTGTACATCTTTCTTGTCTTGTTGACGTCAATGCGGATCAAAGTGCGCGCTTGGGCGAGTCGTAATGAACCTTGTTTCTCGTATTCTTTGATGAGACTGGACTTGTAACTCTGATAATCATGTGGTAACAGCCTCAGATTACTGCACAACTGAATGAGGCAAAAAGAAAAGAATATGAAGCGTCGAAAGTAATCGTGTTGGTAAACGGTCATTTTATATCGCTGATGGGGTGGGAGATTTTGGGGGGATTCCAGGGGGACCGTAGGTGGATCAATGGTCGCCAGAAGAGTATTAAAATTGACTGCTAATTAACTGTTAATGAACGGGGATTATAAGAATATTAGAGGTCTTTTTTCTTTTCTTTTTTTTTTTTTTCTTGGGGGGGGGGGGAGGGTCATATAAATTTTATCGCGACAACCACAAAATGAGTGACTGGTCCCTTTGTCATGTGATTACAGGTACCTCTCTCTCTAATGGTCTGAGTTGTTCAACTCCTGGAGTTCCACTGATGTCCAATCGAGCTGCAGGCTTACGACCTGAAAAAATCAGCAAACAAGTCTTAAAATTTAAGGTTGACTGTCTCTATATCATTTGCTCCTCAGTAATTGACTATTTCGAAGTTTTTCTTCTACAAAACAAAAAAAATCCATGGTTGATAAAGGTTACGGAAAAGCTGGAAAGTCATGGGAAGTGAGAAGTTTTTGGCTACTCCTAGAATTTCATGGAAGTTGAGTGGAGATCATGACAAATAGCGAAAAATGTTTGGAAATGCCTAATTGTTTTTTCTTCACTTCGAAACCAATGTCTCGAAAATAAGTTGAAAAGGAAGAGGAGAGTATGAAATTCTTTAGAGGTCTATAGAGCATGAATTAAGCCCAGCGAATACGAGTCAAACTTTGCAAACTCTGAGTCTGTCACCTACCTAAGCTGGGCAGTGGAATGGGCGCTAAGCTTTGCCCCGAATCTCTGCAATGAAAAGTGTTACAAAGGTAAGTCAAAGTGAGACAGTATTTACATAACCAACATGATTATTACTTTCAAAGCCTTTCAAAGGCGACTTTGAAGAACTAACTTTAAGGCACTAGACCCAGGCAAAAGTAAGCAAAGATAAAGAGAGAAATTTCCTTTCAAACTGACAGTGCTGATAAGTCAAGACTAGCTTACAGCGCAGGTGTAATTTTGGCGAGCGAGTTCTCGGGATTTTCTTGGTGAAAGTTACATCTGCCATCTACGATTTTTACAGTAGTAGAAGGCTAGGGAGAGGGTGAAATTTGTACCAATAGGGTTAGGGACGGTCAAAAGGAAGAGGAGGTGAGGGGGTGGAGAAATAGAAGCTTGCAATGCACGCTGAGTAATGATCAGTACTAACGCGTGGACTGGTGTCGTCCTTCAGACACTCCTGATGAGTGAATTTTGACAAACCAAGAGATAAAATGACCGGTCGACGATGGTAAATATCATTGACCAAGAGACCGACTGACCAACTAGCAACTGTATGACCACTGCCTGATCGCTACCTGACTGAATGTCTCACTGACTGACTGAATGACCGAACCGATTGACCGACCTAACTGATTAACTTAAAAGGAGTGAGCAGAGTAGCAGACTATACAACAGAACATAACCTTACATTTGAGCCTGTCTGTGAAGCCACACTTGACAGGCTTTTTCGTCCTAAAGAAGAAAAAGTGGCATGAATGCTGTCAGGAGTTCGCTTGAAGTCATAACCTCACGAACGCTGCGAGAACTTCACGGAGTGTGAAGTTCCTCTCGCAACAATTCTGGCAAGAGCTGAATACGCTTTAACAACAAGTGTACAGTGGCACAAGTTTAAAAAATAAAATAAATTTTTGGATGAATTACCAAACGCCGCAGGTGGTGACACATATTGCCGTGAGGAAACGTGCCGTGCGGTGATGTGCCGTGCAATAGGGAAACGTGCCGTGATGTGACTTGCCATGACATGCCGCTAGGCAACGTACCGTATGGCAACTTGCCGTGACTTAAGTTGCGGCGGGGTAACGTGCCATGCCGTGACGTGACGCGCCATACCGTGACAGTCTGTGCCGTAGGGCAAAATGCCGTGATTTGAGGTACCGTTACGTGACCCTTCATTTCGCCACATTGTATGATAAATTGCGCACAGCAAACGCCTTTCAACTTATAAATCAAGATCGCGGCGTGAAAGTAAACGGCTGTTTAAATTTAAACTAGTTCCTCATTTCTGGAGAAAGTTTCAAGTCACTTCTGGAACTTTACCTGGATATTAGCCAGAATATCATCCAGCATTTTTCTCCGAGATTTGTCTTCTTCACGACGCCTGTTCAGTCGCTCATACACCTCTGCTCCTAAATAAAAAGTCAACGAGGATACCCAAGTTTTAGAATGAAACGCTTTGTCTAAGACTTTCTCTACCTGGTTCCCAAGCTCCAATTCGCAAGGGAGAAAGAAAGGGATCCTGGGAACGAAATTGAGGTCTGATAATTAAACTCGTAGTGAGCCACGCGCAAATTCACATTGTCACGTGTCAGTCGCAGTGGAAATAAAACGCCGAATAACATAACTCGCTGTTAAATAAGGCACAGCACTAAAGAGTGCGCTGCGTAATAAAGTACCTAATGATCTAGGCCAAAAAGGCGTAAATTTTACCAGCGACCATATGTTAGAGATAGTTGAAAATGTGCACGTAAAGTGTTGAGGCTAATACTGCTTGCAACATGGCTCTCTGGAGGAATTGATCTCCTGACTTAAAAAGCTGTCGCCTACCCTTTCTTGTACGAATGCCCGCGGATCTGTATTCTTGTAAACTGACAACATCTTTCTTCAGGAAAGATTCCACTAAAGGAAAAGCAAAAGCAACATTTTCTTTATCACAGAAACTGACAATAACGTCGTTTTAACTTCCATTAAGCTGTACCTTGAGGAGATGCCTCAATTCTGATGTTTCAAATCCGCACTAATCTTGCACAACCCTCAACTATCTTTCCTTTATTTACAAAAACCTGTTTTAATGTATGCTATTTTTCCTACATAATAAAACCATCACTGTGACGTTTTCTTTCGACGTCAAGGTAGATTCCAACTTGTACAAGTACCTCGAAATACTGCAATTTTTAAAAGTTAATAAATGTCGAGTTTTTATTCTTACTTAGTAATCCTTGGACAAATATTTCATGTTGATCCGGTGAATGAAGACGAGCAAAAGGTCTGAGGCTGTCACGAAGCTCCCTGTAAATTAAACAGTGACTTTATGAACCAAGAGAACATATTTATTTATCACATTGTACAACGTCAAGTATAGCTTCCCTACAATTTAAAAATAGAAGATTCTTAGGTACCTTTCTGTTTTCGACTGTCTTCGCTCGAGGGCTAAGAAAAAAGAAATCGAAGGATAAAATGTTTTAGCATGACATAAAAATAAACATCCTTAAACCTAGCTTAACATCACATCGCAACTGATGCACATGACGCATACTTTGCCATTTCCGGATGTTGATGAGTCCGTATTTTCTCACAATTCTGTAAAGAAAACAAGAGGTATACCACTTAGCCAGAATAACAGGCATAATTTTATCACATTTTTCAGCCGCGCGAACTGTGCGTGACTCGCGCGTTCTTCCTCTTGCCGGGCGAGATAACTTTCGGGCGACTTGACCGTAAACCTCGGAAAGAATGCAACTTAACTCACCTTTTTCTGTAGAATCTTTGCCGTAGCCTTGACAAAAATATTTCAATGGCAGCAATTTTGAGTTCTACAATCAAACAAACACAAACTTTAGATTCATTCTTCGATAATTTTCAAGTAAGGCCATAATAAAAAAAATGAAATATCGTATTAAGTCCAACCTTTGAGAAGTTCGGAATCAGAAGAACTGAATTCAATATCTTTAATGTCAACTTCAGCGTAGTTATCATATTCCTGAATGTAAAAGTGAAAGACAATGTTTGGAGTCCTTCAATTAAAAAATAAAAATTTAGGTAAATTGCACCTCTTAAAATCCTTGAAATAGATATTAGAATATTTCTGGCCAACAAGCAATTTTTTTAAATTTTAAATTCAATTTTTTAAGAATTATCAGGTCCCTGAAGGCTTTTTGCTGCAGTAATCTTATGTACCAAGCTCTTAAGAGCTTACATGGAAGCCATGTCAAACAGGCTGCCCAAGGACAAACATAATCATCTGTGGCACAGCCCCTCTGTTAAGGCACAAACCCGAAATTTATAATTTCATTCCAAAAGAAAAAATTGAGCTCATTACCACATCAAAATCTCCCCTGCATGGCATGTAACCAGACATTTCCAAGCTTCTTGCTGAATCCATTGGAGGACGGGGAGGATCTTCCATAGCTGTGATATCAGAACAAACCAAAAGGAGCATTTCTTGTAGAAAGATGTTTATCATCTCATCATGAGCATGGAACAAAGAGTCCACAAGAAGAATCAAACCCTTGACCTTTGGCTTCCATATTCCAATGTTCAAATGCTAAGCTATAGAGAACTCTGTAATGAGCCATTATTATGTCCATAAGCCATTATTATGTTCATATGTGATGCATATCCTGCATACTGTTCAAATCAGCAATGTCAACAGTATTCTCAGAGTAAATAGAGCAAGAAAGATGGTAAACTCCAAGCATGGCTGTAGAATCAATTTAAATCATTCTCTATCCACTCAACTTTTGTTGAAGAAGCAAGAATGCTCGTACAAATTGGTCAATAAAGTGTGGTCACAGCCTTCAGTTTCCTGGTTAAGAAGTAAATGATTTAGTACTTACCCTTAAACAGAATGCCTGCTGTGGATGGCAATGTTGTGCAGGCAGTGACAGGCCTCAGTTCTAAAAAGCAAACCACATCAACATCAGTAATAAAAATGTGGAAAAAAAATGTTTTATACTCACCTAGAACAGTAGCTGAGTTTTGGAATCAGCATAATTTGTATACATTTGTGAACAGAAGTACTTAGAGTAAATTTTTCTTGTTTCTAACTGGAACCACTCCCCGCCTTTACTAATTTCAGTACTTTTTGTGCTTAAAACTTGTGACATAAAAGCATTGATGTCAGTAGCTTACCTGAAATCTGAAGAGCCTCACAAGGTTTATCGATATAACATCTTATGTAATGTTCCTCACATTCTGAAAGATAACATTGAGATAAATCAACTATCAATAATAGTGACAACTAGATGCTGATTTACAGGCATCAATGTACTTAGTAAACATTTACTGCAAACATCACCAACTATCAGGCTGATATCAAGTTACCTTAAGTACATAACTTCAACAGAAGTAGACGATCTGATCAATAAAAAACAGAGAATCTTCTGATCACTGTTTTTACTTGAGTAACCATCTGCCATTAACCTTTTAACCCATAAAAATGACTGGCTTCTAATTTCTCCTTACAGTCTCACCCATGAATTGAATATAAAGGTGATGAGAACATAGGAAATGATTACTAATTCAAGACGCTACTGATCATCAAACAAATTCTACTTGTCATTACCATAGGAAATATATAGAGAACCGTATGGAGAATATGAATACTGATCTGAGGGTGTAAAGAGTTAATACACCATATAACATGAAATTTGAGAAGGGTTTGCTTTCCTTTAAAACAATTAACTTTAGTCATAATAATTTCACTATGGCCACCTGACAAACTTTATGGAATTTTTCTCTAATCATGAAATCATGTCAAAATAATGACAAAAAATGTTTTAGGGAAACATTAGTTGTGTGATCATTGTTTCATAGGCAAAACATCAAACAAAAATCACAAATACATTTACCTTCTTCTGTTTTGCTTTGAACTTGCTTGGCAACCTCTGTCCTGAGAGAGTCAAAAATTTTTAAAATCTTGAGTTGTCAGCTTTACTTTCACACAACAAACTATACTCTTAAAGACCTCTTTACAAGATACAATACATTTTGAAAATCTTTAAGTAGCTCACCAGTTTTGAAAGCCACAATCAGAGATACTATTCAAAAGGTCAAACTCCTCTTGAGCACTCCAATTCTTCTCCAAAACTGGACAATTGTTGCTCTGCAAATGAATAAGACCAAATTAACAATTTCCTTGGAAGATGAAGTAACATTCTGTGTGCCTCAAAATAAAATAATTGTATTGTGGTTCAAATGTTTCTTGTCTGAGAATTTGGCAAAAAAAATGGATTTTTGTGTCCTTTTTGTTTACATAATTATTGATAAATTGTAATTACTTGCAGATGTACCCCTGAGATAGGAAACTTACTAAGAACGTGCTTTTCAAGCTTTTTCTTATTTGTCATCATTTTTTTAGACTATTTGAAGGGCTCACTTTCCAGACAGAACTAGTAGTCAAGCCTCATTGAAATGATGCAGAAACAGGAAAAGAACGAAAACAGTCTGAAGCAACTTACGATTTATTCACAGATCACGTGAGACATGAGATTCAACATTTGCCCTTCAAATGTCTTCTAAATTACTTACTATTATTTCATAACTGTGATCACTATGGTGTTCCTTGTCTTCAGCTCCTCTGGAAAAACACTAAAAAATTGGAACATTCAACAGGCATGTTAGGGGAAAAAAACAGAGTGCGATGCCAACACATGTGTTCTCGTCCAATTTTGCTCTTTCTCCTTATAAAAACTCAGCTGATGCGGCTACAATTTTTAACACTACTACGACAACAAGGGAGAAGCAGTAAAAGCGCGAGTTGAGAATTTCAAAGTTCAAAATTTTATTAAAAACATGCATTTTTCAGATAGTTTGTGTTTTGTGTTGAATTAGAAACGGCGCAGGAACGTTGCAGTTAGAAGAGAAAACTAACCTCTAAACATATATCCACTGCAGGCCTGCACTGCCGGCATCTTATAAAAGGTTCTTTAACGACTCCACAACACACTAAGCATTCACGACTGTCGTCACACACTAAACGGTTTTCTGCATGAAGCAAAATTTCGTTTAACACCTCGAAAAACACATAAGTATTGATCAATAACGTTCACACGAACCTTCGACTAACACCGCCATTTTGAGATCCGCGCACTTTGTGGCTATAATGAAGACTGGGTTTTAAGTTCTCAGACTTCTCGCCAATTAGGCTGGGCCGGGTAGACTGGGGATTCAGTCGGGTGTTACTCACGTAAAGTATAAAAAATAATGTATCTATTAACTATTATAATGAAACGGAAATGAAATGCGAAATAGCTCTGAGACGTGCAAACAAGACAGTTTCAGAAAGGAAGACTGGGATGAAGATATTCTAAGTTTAGTCAGTAAGACAGCCATGTTCATATAGGTACTCCAATATCTTTCTCGATTTCTATGCCACGGCGTAATGCTACCACTCCGCCAATGGGTTGCATGATCGAGTTCAAAGGATAAGGGGTGCATTAATACTCCATTAAAGAAAAGGGAAAATCACAAAATTGCAAGATGAAAGATTAAATTAGATCGGTCACTCATACTTTGCGAAAATAACCCGATGGACAAATTGACACAATAAAATGTAATATATCCTGAAGCCTGCAAATCATTGAAGCACTTTCACTCAAGTGTTGTGTTCCTCTCAGTAGGGATCAAAGTGGATCAAAAGTTTCAGAGACTTCAAGAGTTTTTATTCTCTTAGAGACGTTTATAGATTTATGGCGAGTTATGTCAGGAATATAGGAGCAAAGATATAGGCAAATTTCAGCGGCCCTGGCGTTTACAATTTTCCTTAAGATATTCCTTGTCTTAATCACCTGATATTGGTTCGCTCAACTCCGGTTATCAGCTCATATTCCCAATCACCTTTCACGGAAATGCATTGGGCCAACTGTTGCGGAGCTTGAAAAAAGCTCCAAGTGTCCAAACGTTCAGGATTTAATAGAAATTAGTAAAACAATTATTCCATTCACGCTTTTTGGATACGTGATTGCTTATAGCTACCATCTCATATCCAACGCGCGCTCATGGAGTAATAGTTAAATAAATTTATTAGTATAATCGATTTTTTCATGTTGGAAACAAATTGTCATTTGATAATGGTGAAATGGTGTCGCCGAAACGTCATGTTTAATAGCGTGGCTTTTTATTTTCAGATGAAAATAAAAAAGAATTGTAATGACTTCTTAAACGAAAAAAACCTTAACAATTTTAAAATTACCGTCCCAGATCAGCTGATACCATTTACAATGAATTGCTAATATTATAAATTTTATTCGTAGCATTTTTAATGGACTCCTGTTTTAATTCGATAACTAATAAAGAAAGATGATAAACCCTTCCATAAATTGCCAGATTATTTTTGTAGGATATATCTTAGCTTAGCGGGAAGAGTTATGAAGTTGAAAATTCAGTTATAAAGTCGATGTTATTTTTTATGTAATGAATGTTCTTAGTCAGTAATAATAATAAAATAAAAACAAAAAACAAGCAAACAAACAAACAACAACAGAGAAGGTGTTAGGTGCTATGATTTTCGTCTCGAACTGAATTCCGTCTCCTTCCCAGTGTTCGCCTCAGTGCATTTGTTACTTGAGTTAATCGTTGGCTAACAACTCCGAGCAACGGCCTTTCCTGTGTAGCCTTAAAAATGAATAAAATGAAGTACTGAAGAAACTCCTGTATGAAATTTTAATTTTGAGGTGAAGGTGAACTCGATTACAGTCTGCTGTTCAGGAAAATGAGCCCGCGCTCCTTCCCAGTAGTTCCTTCTCGTGAGACTCCAAGAAGGCAAAAATAGAGCAAACCTGAAGTCTAAAACAAGCCAACTCAGAAATTCATGGGGTTACAAAAGTCTCGCGGAAAATGTCTGCTATGTACCATGAGGGAATTCCCCACTTAACTGAGATACGCGATAAGTGTCGGGAAATACCACCTGTGTTTAGCGGTATATTTTGAGACACTCGCATGTAAACCATCACAATTCTCTTGTGCTGTTCACTTGTAATTAGAACTTGCATCGAGATTCGATAGGATGGAATCCACTGTTTTCACTGCTTTTATATGAAAGGGATGCCATGTTCCAAGCGACTCGATACACAAAAAGGGAGTTTAGTGGTTGAGCAGTGGTGTAAAAAATCCGGGGGGGGGGGGCTCCCCTTCCCTAAGCTCCCTTCCCCACCCTCTGAATCCTTCTTTACCACCCTCAATTAGCTCCATGCTCAAAACCTGGAACCCTTTACAGAGATGTCCCCTTACCATTTTGATTTTTTCCTCCAAAAGCTCTCGCCTGGAAATTTCTCTCTGCAACCTAGAATGAAGAATGTCCACGCTCTCAGAGAGTCTCTCCTCTCTAGCTTTCGATTCAAGTCTTTCCCTCTGAAAAACATCGCCATAAATTGAGTAAACATATTTAGTTTTACCAGCGTTTGAAGAAAACGGATGGAATGCCCAGCCGCGAGAACGAAGTTGGGCGGACACCAGCAGATTTTATCATATTACCGTTTTTGTATTGAGCTTTTCATACAGCTGAAGAAATTTGCATTCCTCTACCCTCAAAGCGTCCTTTATTTTACACAATTCAATCTCCATATTCTTGATCGTATTTTTCAGGTTTTTGTTCTTTACAAACAGAACAGATTTTTCGCGCTTCGTCTTTTTTAGAAGCTGAACTGCAAAAGAGAAATAATAAAATATGAGAAAAATGGCTCTACCACTAATCAACTCCATGTGGAATAAACCCTTCATAACTGACCAAATATCTGAACTAACCGCATAGTTCATGCTTCTTTTCTATATTGAGATGATCCCACTCAAATTCTTTATCCGATTGCGAACTTTCCTCCATGCCTGGGTTCCTCACTAAATTTATAACACAAATGAATTGTAAACTGGAAATAAGTTTTTAGAAGCAGTCACACAAATCACATCCTTTGATAAATACATTCATTAGTTACGTCACAAGAAAAACCTCGCATGTAGATTAGAATAATACAAAGTACAGCAGTAAATTCGATTAGAACTGAGAAATGGTATTTGCTTACCTGTATTAACCTTGAAGTGCTCAACACACTCTATGCTCTTTTGTGACGTCATGAATACGATCGTCAATAGCGCGCGCTTATATAAACGTTCACACGAGGCAATGGATCTATTTCGTTCCGAGGCTCTTTCCGCTTTGCGATCTTTTTCGTCAAGGAGAGAGGAGAGAAGTCAAGAGAGGCAAAGGAGAGAGAGCCTGGGAATGAGGATGATGATGAGGGTTCACAGTAAAGATCTAGAGTCCTTAAAATAACTGAATAAAGGGGGTAAGTTTCTAAAGAAACTGTGGTGCAGCGTCGGTGGGAGAGTATATCAGGTAATTTAGTGTTAACAACTGAGTTGAAAACGTAAATTAGCCACCGTAAAGGGTACAAATAGCATCTAATTTCACCTTACAATATCTCTAATCGCTCTGACGAAGGGCTAACGCTCGGAACGTCAGCTTTTTTACCCTTTACGGTGGCTAATTTATGTTTTCAACTCAGTTGTTAACACTAAATTACCTGCTTAAAATAACTGCACTCACATATGATTAGGCAGGAGACTAAACCCGGTGAGGATTTCATCAGATAAAGAACAAAGAACATTGGTTATCAAAGGCTTTAAAAAAAGAGAGAAAGGCTCCATAACGGAATGCTAAAACAGTATGTAAAACAAGGCCACAAGTAGACTGTTAAATGCATAAAAAAACAGACATTTTTTACTTAATCCATTTACGATATCTAAACTTTATAAAAATAGGTATTTACAACTATCTTTACCAGTTATTATAGCTAGTATACAAGAATTTTCCTTCTTCCCTAAAATATATATGATCTATTTTGTATCTTTTAGTTGAAAGAGCACTGCTACCGGGCTGCTGCTTCTAGTAGCAGTGAAACTGTAATACTATTAAGCTTATCATATTACTAATTTGTCTGATAGGTTTAAAGAAAAAGTTCGGATTACGCGGCAGTGAAAAATAAATCAGAGAAAAAAAACAATCGATTCTTTTGCAACGAAATCAGCTTCACATTCTAGCGTGCAGCAAAGCGATGTACGGCTCGCTTAATTAACCAATCAAAGCGCACGTATTACATGAGAGATAAACTAAACAAGCTACGCATTGAGGAAGAAAAACTCGTCTAGTGTTCCAAGTCCTCATAAGAAGGAGGTCCAATGGCCACTGAAAATTATAAATACTGAAAGAACTAATTACTCAAGAGATTTCTACCAGCTTAAAAATAAAATTATTTGAACTGGTAATCTGTCTGCTGCTTTCGCCAACATGTTGAATACCAACAACATTTCATTTACCGAGGTTGAGGATGTTGATGAGAAAGTTGGTTAAATGCGTAGAGTTCACAATTTAATTCCTTAGATACTTGGTTGGATTAACCTGAACTTCTCATTATGTGCTACATGAATTATTGCCCTCAAGTTGTAAGAATTACCTTTCCTAACAGCAATTTTTGATTGATTGTCGAAAGTGACCCGCCATAGCTTTGGTTAGGAGTTACTTCACACTCCTGGAAACCCGCGCCACCCTCTCAACCAACCAAATCACGCTGATCAAAACTACTCACAGCTACGTTACTCTCGTTTTCCCGCGCTTTTGAACGTTTGCTTGTTTTTTTTCTTTGAGTTCTCATTGGCTCCTTATTCACCTTCACTCTGATTGGACGTTGTGAAGTAAACAGAAAAGAGTTCGCAGTTTGGGAAAACAAACTTTATCATGAAGGTGATAAAATTTTTTTCCTTCTCGCACTTTGCGCCTTTTCTTTGATCTTTTCCTTCCGGTCTTCTATTTGTTGCTCTAAAGAACCCATCACCAGTTCACTACAACGAAAAAAAAAAAAGAAAAATGAATGTAATTCTTTATTATACTTTATACAGAATTCAATATTTTCCACTTTTTCCAAACCATTATGCAAATTTCATTTTCCAAACTCGTGCAAAATGCGTCAGATCAAACTGAAAGAAGAGAAGGGCTGTTTTCGGGGGTTTGCCCAAAGACTGAAAATTTAACAATAAAACCATGTAAAATGTTTGGTCGCGTAATTAACGAGAATTTCGGCTACCTTTAAAAAAGCAGACATAAACCGAGCATTTGCTCTAGCTTGAAAATAACTACAGACTTATTCCCATCCTGTAAATACTTTTATCTTTTTCCACGTCTAGAAAGTTGTGGTTGTGTAAAATTCCCTTGGAGTGCACTTCAAACAATGTTCACACAATGAGTCGAGTTCCTAGAAAAGTCATAACAATAAAAACACTTGCCACGTACCTGTAATTAATTTCGCCATCTTTGTTTCTGTCTAAGCTCTCTATTAGTTTGTACAGCTCTATATAATTCATGTCAATTCCGGTTTCCTGTTGAGACAGCCACAAAAAAGAACATCTCATATCACAACCTGAATTTCATATGCGCATTTGCTAACCGTTAAACTCCCAAGATCTGATTGTTAATTCTCCCCTCTAGCTGCTACACATTCCCTTGTAAATTAGTTATGTGATTTCGGTTTTTTGATCGTTTGCAGCATAATGTGTGGATATTTTAGGGAGAAGTTACATGCTGATCACTTCTAGGAGTTAAAGCGCCAATAGAGCATTTTTGAACTGAATACAACCAGAACCAGGGCAAACATACTGGCCAATCAGAACGAACAAAGGACAAACGTTCAAACGACCCCAAGCGCGGGAAAGCGCGAATAGCAATGTAACACAATGTTTTGGTTCAGCGTCTGTTTGGTCAAGAGGAAAGCCCTAGTTTATGAAGTTGTTACCGATGAGAATGGGCTCGAACATGACCAAATTTGGACATACAAGTCATTCTATTAGCCAATATACACCTACAATCCATATTTGAAAATAGATCAGACAAAGACCTCACCTTTAATCCATCAGCAAATTCTTTCACAGTGATATTCATGCTTTTATCCTTGTCCAGAGTATTGAACAGATCCAACAGTCGCATCTTATTATCCTCTATGTAATTCTTTAGTATTTTCATGGGCGTTGGACGATTCTTGGGTTTAAATGGTGCACCCCCTGTTCCTCCGTGTCTAATTTTCATGTCAGGTCTAAGTTGCTGCACTTCCTTACATAACTCCACAAAGTCATTATTAACCGTGATGTCCTAAAAAGTGCATCAACCGTATAAGAAGCTTACAGAAGAGAGAAATCTTTGTAGACTTAGGATAGCCACTACCACGATAGCGTCTCCGAAAAATTGCAAGTTTGTTTTTTCTACAGGGTTCGTACCCTGTCTCAGGGAAACACATTTCAAGGACTTTTCCACGTCTCAGATTGATTTTTCCCATGATTTCAAAATCAATTCTCCTTACGGTCTACATAGATTTCTCATAACGTAAATTCTGAAAAATGTTTTGCTTGAGTTCGCCAGATTTCCAGGACTTTTCAGGACCTGTAGTCCTTTTCCAGGACTTTCTAGTCCTGGAAAATGTCAAAATAAAATTTAAGGACTTTCCAGGTTTTCCAGGACCACGACACGAACACAGTCTCTAATGAGCGATATTGATTAACAAAACTGTAAAGCATGGCCCACTTAGAGACTTTATGGAGACCTGGCTCTTGTTCCATTGAAAAGGGAACAGCCAAATAAAATTCATAACCAAGAACTGCTCCAGTATAACCTCGTTAATCAGTCGGTGAAATTCCAACTTTTAGATTCCTTTTAAGGGACAATAGATTGTTGTCTTCATAAAGACCCCTTTTATCTCCGACTTTCATGCGATAAGGAGTTGAGTTAAATTGTAAAATTAGAAAAGCTTATCTACAAGGAAAAAGTTTTTCTTCATGTCTCTAAGCCTCACCGTCAGCTCAACCTCAATCAATTTTGATTCCAGATTATTTTTCATGGCGTTCACAAGAGCATACGCTCCAGGACTTTGCATCGGGTTCTTTCCGATCTAAAACAAAGTTTTAAATAATTTAACAACAACTTTGTAAAACGAGGCAAATAAATAAATATTTAGAAATCACTGGAATAGAAATAAACGCAAATATTGGAATTCGCCTACTAAAACCAAACCATGCGAAAAATTTGCAGGCCTACCTTTAACACCTGAAGACACGTGTTAACCATTAAACCTTTCGCCAAATACACTGCACCTTCCGCTGTTATTCTGTTATTCCTGAAATTAAAATGATCATAAAATCTTAGATGCCCAATTAAAAATCTGCTTTTCAAAATAGTTCAAATGATTCATAGTAATTCACCGCTTGAAACAGACAGCTAAACATTCCCTTTCCTAAAGCTAGCAAAATGGAGGTAAACAGAGGTGAAAGATACCCATCATAAAAACCTAAAACCGATCGCGCCTTTGTCACCCACTATTTCTTGCACTTCCAGCAATTCAATTGCTTTTATCTTGAGTTCTGGTTGGCTCCTTGTAACATTTCCTCCTTGCTGGATGTTGGAATCTCTTTCGTTTTATTTATACAATAAGCAATCTAAATGATAAAGTCTCTTTTTTCCACTTACGTCAGATCTAACTCTCTTAACGTTGTGTTCACTTTTAGCGCTTCCCCCATGGCTAAAGACCCATCATTTCCAAATCCATTCCATGCTAAGTTAAGAATTTTAAGAGTAAAATTCTCCTGCAATAGTTAAAGCAAAGTTTAAGGTTTACTTGAGCCATTAGTGGCCCACCCAGCCGCAGCTTATCTCTGTTTCCATAGCATAAAGCAACTAGGAGTATTACTACCCCTCCCTTGATGGGATGCCAATTACCTCCCCCCCCCCCCTCAGCATTTCATCAGGCTTTCCTGACTATTTGCTTTACTCTCCTGGGTGAAGAGAGGCGTTGAGAAAGTCAAGTGTCCTGCCCAACAACACAACACATCGACCTGGCCAGGTCTGGAACCCAGACCTCTTGAGCCAGAGTCCTCTGTTTTAACTGTGTCTCCCACAGTTAAAACAGAATCAACACACAACGATCACTCAATTGGGCTCTTAAACCCGTTGAAAAATAAAATAAAATCATAGTAGTATTTAAAATGTATCTTTAAGACTTCTCTTTATCAAAATGAAGAGTGCTGTAACGAATGGCCAGGCACTGTCACTAAAATACAATCTGAAACAAGTTTGAAAGGTGTATTATCATAACCTACTCCTCTATTGTCTGACAGAGGAAAGTTTGTTTACCCATTCTCCATTATCAAGAAAGACGATCAGAAGGAACGTTGAATGATGAATTTTGTTATCTATAGCTAGTGTGAGAAGTAGAGACAAGATTCACTTCAACTAACCTTCAGAGATAATGCCACAGCACAAGCCCCTTTATTTCTCAAATGATTCCAGCTCAGATCCAAATGGTCAATTTTATCATTTGCAGCTAGTGAGAAAAAAAATTATAAGGATACTACCCTGAGTTCTTTAGACCAGTCAAATCATTATACCACAACCTAAAAATTCAAGCAAATTCTTTCATTGTATATCGGTTAATACTACGATGATTTTATCATTCCTGAAATCTTATGACCTCTAATTTCAAAAGAATTATAACTATTGACTAAATCTAACTAAATAAATATAAAAATATTACTTACCTATTGCAGGGGCTAAATTCTGGCCACCTTTTTCTCCCAACTGGTTATGACTCAAGCTAAAATACTTCACTTTGGTATTATTCTAAAAAATAGAGTAGAGAAAATTTACATTGTTAAAAGTTTGTTCATTTGTTAATGAAAGTACTTAGTTTATACTTTTACTAGGGTTTCCCCTACCTTTATAGCTTCTGCCAGAATCTGAACAGCCTTGTCATCAAAACCATTGCCTAGAAGATAATATTAATTTTTAAAAAAAAACAGTGAGATATTCCTGATTTGGAGCAAGCAATAACAAATACCATCCCTAACAGTAGTATGGATAAAGGAGGTGCTGCATCAGTGAGGGTATGACAAAATAATTTGGTTTTATCGACTGAGTTACTAAAGCTAACATTTCCAGTGTTGGCTCTTTTATCGATGATGCCTCTGTGGCAATAGAACTTTAGTATCCTTAATTCACAATAATTGTGATTATTATGTAATTATTACAGGTTTTCTTTCTATAAACACAACTGTTGTTTTATTCTCCCATGCCTTTTTCTAAGAAAAAAAAAAAAACAATCTCTCCAAACAGACATGCATGACTGCAGTCACATGCAGTGTCAATCAAAACTCAACAACATTCCAGCCCAGTCTCCAACACTTCGTCACAGCAAATGGATGGTACAGAGTAGTTTGGAGTAGTACTGATAATGATCTAATATTTAACTACTTTCTGTCATTTCTACTTTAACATCTAGTCTTTCTCAACTGTTTGAACTTTCTCTTGTGGACTCAATAACCTTACGGGTTGGCTCAAACAAATCTTGTCAGAAATGATCTCTATGCTCACCATTTGCAACAAATCTGGTGATATTTGAGTTATGAAGTAATATGTCTTTCACAGATTCTGCTCCATCTGCACCCAGTTTGTTTTCCGATAAATCCTTTGAGACAAAATAATTAAAAAAGAATAATTGAATACTATGGGTGCATCTATTTTAACATGTTAAAGGTGAGAGTAAACAATACCAGCAATATTCAATGATCACTCTGAAACCATACCTAAACTGCTAGAAAAGAAACAAATGTGTTATAATGTCATACCAGGTCAGCAATGTAACAGTTTTCTCGTAGCATTTCGGCAATATATCCAGCTCCCTCTGAACCAATCCAGTTATCTGCCAGGTTTAACTTGATAACTGATGTATTAGTCTGTTATGCAAAATAAAAATTGGTGTCCAATGAACAGCATGAGACACCAAAAACATACAGTATACAACTGTACTTCCTTAAGTACCTGAGATTCTATAAAAGTTAAAAAGATGAGTTTAATTACAGTTGACCTAAACCCTTTAACTCCCAAGATGTCATTAGTAATTCTCTTTACTGTCCTCCAAAAGATTCTCATTATGTTAGTTTGGAGAATTTAGAATCAGATCATTTAGTAATCCTATATATATTGATATTGATATTTTTCTTTATTCTCATCACTTATCTTCATGATATTGTAAAAGATATAGTGAGGAGAAATTCTGTCTTGGTCACTCATGGGAGTTAGTGGGTTGAAGATACACACATATTCTTTAAAGTCATTTCATGAAAGTAACAAAGGACATTTTCCATCTTAACATAGCCTCATCAACACACATTGGGAGGGAAGAGGTGAGTCAGTGCACTTCACCCTCCCCTCCCCTCACAACCCTCCACCTAGTTAGATAGAGATGAGGCAGTGTTTTCATTGCACAGGATAACCAGCAAAGTTGAACATGACACCCACCACTAGAGCTATAGCTATTGCCTTTGCACCCATTGGTCCTAAGCCATGATGCTTGATGTCAATGTCAGGTTGTTGCAAGTTTCGATGAAAATATGAAACTGGAATGACACCAGAATCCCTGCAAGCTTGGAGATAAGTTGCTCTTCCAGTTACATCATACTCTTCTTTACCTTCTGTAATAATATAAAAAAAGGCAAATAAATTGTCAAAAAAATTGTGGAAGAATGCATAAAAAATTATTTATAAGGTAAGTATGATAAAAGAGAGGATAAGTTTGAAGCTTGTTAAAGAAATAGAGAAAGATGTTTTTCGTCTTTGCACAAGCGTGGAACAAAGAAAAAAATTCTGAGTCCCCATAGAGAATCAAAACTCAGACCTTTGGATTCCACCCTCATAACAAGACGAAAAGCATATTTCTCTATTTCTTTACCAAGCTCAAAACTTGCCATCTCTCTTATTCCATTAACAAACATGATGCTATCGACATTGCTGATCCTAGTAGTATGCAGGAAACATGTCATATGAACTTCAAAGTAGACCTTGCTCAAGGTAGAGTCTCTGGGGCTCACTGATAGAGCATCAGACCACGGAATCTGAAGGCCTGAGGTTCGATTCCTCATGGAGACTCAGAATTTTATCCTTTGTCCAATTTTTGTGAGAAGACGAAAAATATCTTTCTCTTCATAAGGTATTTATTTAATGAAAGTGAGCTTTTTTCTAGAAAATAGTTTTGGGCTTCTACATGATAGAGGTCAGTATGTTGGATAAATTTTGCTAGCACAATACCTTTAAGTTAATACCTGCCAAAAAAATGATGGTTTGAACAAAAGTATTGGTTGGAATTTTTGCAGCAAAGCTGTTAATGCTATATTTAGAAACAAAAGAAATTTAAATAACAAATGCAATTCCCTCAACAACAATTGATGCATAGACGTTATTATAAGAAATGGAATCGCCCATGTCTGGGAAAAAGTCACGGAATTTCATCACACTAAAATCCGAATAGTTATCCGTGTAACTTGACAAAAAGAACGAGTTGCTTAAACGTGTAATTCATCAATTTCCAGGCAAAACCTGAGTAGCCACAATTACAAAATTCATCCTTCAAATGACAAAAACATTCGTGAGAGAAACACTCTAACATATTCACTTCTTGTTAAAGTAGTAAGCGTATCGTTCTTTAATTTGCATGTTATTACACGCAAAAATTCCTTCGAGACGCGAGGCAAAATTTGATTTTAAAGTGAAAAAAGAAGAAAAAAATATCTCGGAAAAAAAGTTTCTTATGTGGAATCGGTTTACTGATCAAGCTTAAATATCCTTGTGGGATTAATTAAGTAAAAATTTATCGGTAGGATAATAATTGATAAAGACATCCCATCCAATACAACAACAATTGAAAACTCCGCCGATATTTCATACAATATTAAGACTGCGAGAATAAAGACACCTGTTAGGATATTACTGGCAGAGTACTTGAAATCCTGTTCATTAAATAAACTCTTAGAAAAGTGAAACTCGTTTAAGGACTTTCTTCTTCAGTGCAATGAGCATTTCGTTCTGAAAATCACTTTTAAATAATTCATAGGTTCTAATTGGTCATTTCAGTTCGTTTCGCTTTCATCATTTGTTACACGAAACCGTATATATTTAAGTTTTGACGATAGAAGATCTCTACCGTAATCAAAATTTATCTTACCTTCCATCTCCAGGTCAGTATCAAACCCCTCATCGTCTTCCTTATCCTGAGCACTGTGAAAGAAGTCATCTTCGGGTGATAAAGACCCTGTGGACTCTCTTCGTAAAATGCCAGTCGGAGGGCTGAGCGCAGCCTATAATCCATCAAAACATTTTCAATGTTTTAGTGTCTAACAACCTCTGAAAGCTGCCTAGAGGTTACCTTAATTTGAACGTATACGATTACCTTGCGAAAGCCAAAGGGCGAACTGGCCGCACTGGCACGGCTAAGAATTACAGAATCTTTTTCTGAAGGTGAGCGGATCGGTGTAGAAATCCTTTCCGATCCTTCTTCCATAATTTAGGGTGCAGACACTCCGCTAAAGTCATAAACATTGATAGTTAATCATCCTTCACGTCTGTCGAATGCCTCTTCAGCCGTGCTAGGCCTCGATTACATGGACTGACCATTTTACTCACTGTTGCCATAACAACTAATCAAAGTATTATTTGAGGCAAATAACTGTTTTATGTAGTTTCTCCCTGGAGAGCTTTTTAAAGCCAATTTACGGGTAAGTGATAAACGGATTGAAAGAAAATCAATAAGAAAACTGTACATATGATTAAAAGAATATTGAAAGACCGTTATCTATTTTCGTTTGTGAAACTTCACTGACTCCGATCCGAGGTGTTTGATCGCAGATGTTGAGAGATCATTTTTAAAACAAACCTCTGTCATAATAAAAGCTCTTGGAAAGAACGTTATAATTGAAGCGTTTTAATCATTTTCCCTACATGCAGAGTATATTTATAAGCTAGTTACAGTACACGATTATGAATTCTGAAAAGTAACGCAACAGTAACGTCTAATTTTACTGAGAGAAGATTGGGGACAAGTTATCTGGAACAATGATACCTGGGAAGGTAACGTCATGATGAGCCAATTACGGCTGAGTTTGCATCAGAAGTCGACGCCATTTTGTTTCATTCCAATAAATTACATAAGTTAATGGTACTTTTACGAAGTTAGTTGATATAAGATTTCATAAAAATGCCTCGTGGTGGAAGACGATCTAGTGGCCGATCATCTCCTATGTTTGGTAAGGCATCAGCGCCGCCCCGAGCACCTCCGCGGCCAGTTTCTAGTGTGCCAGCAAATAGACCAGCTTCTAGCGTGGCTCAGCCGGCTTCACCACAACAGCCAGGACTGTTTGGACAAATGGCATCTACTGCTGCTGGGGTGGCGATCGGTTCTACCGTGGTAAGGAGTGAACGCTAGTGTTCTTCAGAAAGTTGTTTGAATTTGTGTAACTTTAATTTGTTATTTTTACAAAAACTATTTTTACTCTATACCTGATCAATATAACACTAAAGTCAATATTTCTTATTTCTAAGAAAAGATTGTAAACCAGTGGTCTTTTATCATATCAAACAAGTAGCTTTCATGTTTCCAAGGTTCTGTACCGTAAATGATCATAAAAGAGGTTAAAGTTTAGTTAGAATATACACACTTGGCTGTGCCTCATGTGCCATTGTGTTTGTTCTTATCATTTTTTTTTCTTCACGCTTTTACCACTTATTGACATCATCTATTATATAATTCTGTAAAGATGCACAGCAACATGGAACTTATTTGTTAAACAGAAAACAGTTATCTTTATCAGCACTGTCCAAGGCATGCGTAACTTAATCTCCACTTGATGTTGCCATTATTCAGGTCACTTAGTCCATTATCTTAATGGAAAGCATCTAGTAATTACTGTACTTTGTTGTGGAAATTGAAGAAGTGAAGAGATTTCTGAAATTCAGGCTTCCTTTTGGTCAGAACTAGCACAAAATGTGTTGTTGTTTCACATAATGTTTTGAAAAGTAATACTCAAAGACATGTAGTAAGTTGTGACAATTATGGTTGTACAGCCCAACGAATAGTGGTCATGAACCTCTTGCTTAAGTCTCGTCTTCTACCATAGCAACCAAACATTGATCTATATTGGAGTAGATAATTGTACAAAACATACCTTGTCTGTGTCTTTAGGGTCATGCTATTGGTGGTGCCTTGTTTGGTGGCCATGGTGGTGGATCAGAGCAACCAGCTGGGTATCAACAAGACATGGCTGCTGCGCCATACCAGAGTTATTCTACTCCACAACAGCAGGGTCTGGGGGGTCCTTGTCAGTATGAATTGCAGCAGTTTGTGGAGTGCGCGCAGAATCAGGGAGATATTACACTGTGCCAGGGATTTAATGAGGTGCTCAGGGAATGCAAACTTAGAAATGGTGAGGAGTATTCGGTTTAACCTCCTTTTTTTTACTTGGGATGACATTGTTAGTATTTATTTGTTGTGTATGTGATTAAGGTAGCTCAAGATGGTTTTGCTGTTTTTTAAACACCAAATCTCTGTTATATCATATCTTCCCCACATGTTTGTTTTTTTTGTTTGAAAGTGGTAAATCCACCCACAAATCTTCCAACTTTCCTTGACAAGCAACTACAATCAAAACATGATTTTACCAATTTGCTTTTCCTTTCTTTATACTATGTTATAATTAGCAGTCAACTCTTGTTCTAGACACTTTTTGCCTGGGAGCTCAAAGTTCAAAGGTGTGTTAATTTTTTTGGTGCTTTTTAGGCCTTTCCTGAGAAAAATTATCACTGTGGATGCTTGTGCAGCTGCCCAGATGTGAAGACAAGCAAGATTCATTGCTGTGATCACTGGCTTTTCTTAATCACACAACAAATACTCTTTTTGGCTATAAAAGGTGCTTGGATGCTTGTAAAAAGGTGTTTGCACTTGGCAATTTGCTTGAACTGAGGAATTCTTGTTATTGCATTGAATAATAAAAATCCAATTGCAAAATTTGAAATAAAAAGGAGTCGTACATCGTATGATTTCCGTTCTGATAAGATAGGGGTAGTCGAAGATTTATTTGTGGGTACACATAAATGTGACTTCCCGTATGTGACGATGCAAGTAAATCAAAAAACCAACGAGAGCGCATACTGTGTATTCCTGTTCATTGGACCAGTTAGGTTTTCCACATAATTTGTCCACCAAGTATAGCTTTGGATTGCCCATAAAAACATCCGTGAAAAATTATATGTATGATTGTTAAGTCCTTGCCAACAGTCTTGTGTTTGATAGCACCAGATGTATTGGGGAAAATATGAAGCATCCTGCGCACTAAAGAGCCCAAGAAACGCGAAACGAAACGAGCCCTTGAAATACTGTTATAACTCGCCCGTCCCTGTCTTAATTTTATATGCGTGGTTAAACTTCATTCTTACGATCCTGGGAAAGAAGCTGTGGTCCTCTACTTCATGAGATCAGTGAAGCCAGTCGCTAAATAGTTTGGATGCGAGCTTAAAAGTATGATAAGCAGTAAATGTTGTTAACGTGATCGTGTCGTGGAATCCAACGCACAAGCGAGTAAGAACCGGTTGATCACACTGAAGTCTTGAAATACTATTATTGCAGCCAATTTTATACAAATTCTCTGAAATCTTAAGATTTAAAATAGGCGATCCGTCGCCGTCTGCCTTTTACTCTTAGCTTTGTTTATCAGTAGCTCTTTTCAGGCTTGTCTGCATTTGTTTGCGTTAAAATGTGTAGGATAATAGTTTCATTGTTTAATTGAAAGAAAAAATATTGCGAAAGCGTAACGGCATTGAATAACCTCAGCTCATCGCATGCAAACAAATACTCCTGGAGCAGATATTCCTTTAGCACTTAAAAATAGTTAAACTGATTCGAGAGCTCTCTGAAGATGAAGAGTTGATAAATTAAGAAAACTCTGTCGATTCTCGCACGGAATGATCTTAATGACGTCAAAGTAATTATCACATCAATTGAACTTTAACGATAGAACGTCAACAATTGATCCTCGGAGCAGCCTCGAAATTTTCTTGCGGAAGACTATTACCTTGCTGTCTAAATTTTTATGTTATTTTCGAGAAGATACTTAACAGTTATGCCTCGTGCTCAAAGACGATCATCTCAAGGCTCGTCAAAGCAGAGCCCTACCGTGCCTGAAAAAAGATCTTCTCCTAACCTGGCTCAACCGGAACCAAAACCTCTTGGACTGTTTGGGCAAATGGCTTCCACAGCTGCAGGTGTAGCAGTCGGTTCGGTTGTGGTAAGGCGCATCGTTTCGCTAATCCCAGTAGATAGGTTACCCTTGGCCCTTCGGGCTTGAGACTGCCTTTGGCTTTCGCTAAAAACCCCAAACAGAAGCTTCTCATTTAATTTCCACTACGCTTTTGGACGACTGCTTAAGTACACTAAATGATTAGAACTGATCCCATGTTGACACCGTGCAAAGGCTAAAAAGAAGTTGGAAGTCAACAACGCAATAAAATCTCTTGACTTTACTGATCTATTAGAAAAATGGTTGATGACGTTTCTTTTCACGGAATCGCGATAAATAGTTATCACATGATTAAGAGGAAACTCAAATTTCTCTTTACCTTACTCCTCTTTGTTTTGAATTTTTAATACGGACCTGGATAAAAAAGACATAAAAAGTGTGGATCTATCAACTAGTTGTAGATTGATATAAATATGAGGAAAGCCTAGCCCTTTGCATCTGAAAGTGAAATCAGATACGATTCCTGCGAAGAGGGGAGGAACGAAGAAAGAGAGAGAGTTACGAAGAGCTACAGTAGAGAGGTCTTTAAATTCTCGTAGACACTCATTTGTTTTCAGGGTAATGCCGCAAGCGAAGCTCTACTTGGTACACGAGGAGGCACAGAATCAAAGCAATAACACTATGATCTTCAGCAGCAGAATCATGAGTCATGCCGGTACGAACTACAGCAGTTTGTGGAGTGTGCTCAGAACCAAGCAGAAATCACTTTATGTAAAGATTTCAGTGAGGCTCTCAAGCATTGCAAACAGGCAAATAGTGAGTGTTGTACCCTGTTCCAGTCGTTCAGTTAGGTTAAGACGAAGCGCAATAATAAACGGCGTGACAGTAACAGCGGAGTGGAAAAGCGAGGGAAGCTTGGGCCGAATTGGGTCGTTCTTTTTTCGACCCGTCCCAAGCCTCTCTCGATTTTTCACTCCCTAGCTTCTGTTGCGCCGATTGCTATTTCGTTCCATGCATGTTCAGTTTCTAATTGAAGGGCTATGAGTATTGATAATCTGTCTGTTTTATGAAAAAACTAACTCTTACCATGCAGAGAAAGATTACACTTTTTAAGGAAAAATTTACTGGAATTGCTCAACGTCGAAGCGGAGAATATTGATTCCTCTGTGTGCTGCAGTAAAGGGAAGGCTTTTGAAAAAAATATTTCTAAGGATAGTGTATGTAACTCAGTGCGTTTCTGGTGTGAAATATGGTATAGTTTTAATTTTTTTTTATTCTAAGATGTTTTAATCTTCTAGATTTTTCCTGAGGAAATCACGGACATATTTATAGTTTGCCTGTGTTTATTCGCCGCAACACCAACAAAGTGAACGTCAGTGTACCACGGTTTCTCTTGCTCTTTTCCCTGGAAAGCCGTCAGAGAAAATGTGAGAAACGAAAATATTCCTAGAACTTATTCTTTCGTGGAAAGTGTTCAAAAGGTTCTACGTTTAATGATAAGAAATAAATGATCATTCGGAACAAGAAAAAAACTGTTATTTATTGAGTAGTTTGCCACGTGTAATATTGAGGTTTTGCGTTAAAGTCTCCGTTTCACGCGAGACTGTATCTGCGTAACCCTAAGGCTTGTGCACGTCACAACTGCAATGTCCAGTTATAGTGTTCATAGATTTCCCAAAGATAAGACGAAGAGGACGGTAAGTATATCCTTTGACGATTCACTAGGAGGTAAATGATCTGTCATCAAGCATCAGTCTCTGTAATCAGCTGATGCTTGGATGTCAGGGAGTAAAATGGTGGTTTTGACTTGGCTTTGAAATAAACCAATTGAAAAGTTTGGGGTAGCTTCGGGGGAGCCAGGTTGTGGAACAGCCTATCTATTGACCTTCGTGCAGCAACATCTCTTACATGATTTTAAACTTAACATACGTCACTACAGTTTTGAATGAGTTTTAACACGGCATCCTCGTAAAGCAGCTTTTTGTATGTAATTTAGATTAGTTAGTTTAGTTAGGGATAATTAGTTGATCTTGTATTATTTTATAATATTTGTTGAAGTTACAATTGCCATTACCATTACCATGCTGGATGTGCGAGTGCGTAGGGGGGTCTGGGGCTATCGTCCCCAGAAGAAATTGAAATCTAGAGGCTCGGAAATAAAATTTTAAGCATTCTGCAGGAGATATTTTCTGTCGAAAAGTTTCTAACAGGTTTTATCTAAGGTTGTAGCTTTTTAAAACTTTTTCGTTTCTCTTTTTTAAAGTACCGCGGCATACTAAAACATAATAAAATGTCGTAAGGATGGGGCTAAAGCCCCCCCCACCCCCCCACGAACGTCCCCAGCGCCCCTAACTCCACTGTCCCTACTTAAGTAAGTATAGATCATTAACTCTGAAGACCTTTCGAAGAATATACATGTAGCAGTAGTTACGGGACATACCGGACACCGCATCACCGCTTAAAATGTTTTTAAACCAATGACATTGCGGTATGTTTCACACCTATTTAAGATTTACAAAACAACGGACCACATAACAAAGCCATATCACATCAATAAATTGATATATTGTGACTACGTCTAATAACTGCTGAACCTCTAAGGCTGGTGGTGTCTTCCTTACACGTGGTGTGTTTAACAATTAAGATATTGATTTCAAGTCTTAATTAAGTTAAAAACCTTTATTTGAAATCCTCATTAGCATATTGTACTGGTTATACCATTAAAATAGTATGAATAACGAATCTACTTCCAAAATACTTCCTATCAGTGGCACTTTCTATCAAGAGCGAACAAATCCAGTCGTTCGGAGGCGAAGTCGTTGGATCAACCTGCACCCGTTCGTCATATCTACAAATACTTTCCGGTAAAGAAGGCCCTCCCGTTGCAGGTTCTGCCATCTCTAACTTGATTAAAGCAAGTGATGTGATTTTCCATGAGTTTTTGCCTCCCTTGGAGGTGAGACGAGTATCGACAACTGAAACTTGTAGGTGACGAAAGTGAGTTATTTCTAATTATTCTCTTTGGAAACTGAAGTTATCTTCAGTCATTTAGATTTGTGCGTACATCAATGAGACCAAAATGTAAAGTTAAATTTATGTCATGCCTAGCCTGTATTGCAGGTGTATTTTTTGGCAAGCGGATGCTCGGTGTTCCGGTTGGGTGATGAATCCGCCATTTTGGATTGGTAAGATCGAGGAGAGCCCGGAACAAAGAAACTATAACTAGCGCCTCCCTCCCCTCCTCTTCCACTCGTTCCACACATCACGCGATCTTACCAATCGTCACGCAATCTAAATCTAAAATCAAAACTATTGCATGCCTCACGCCAAGAAAGGGAGCTTTTCTCATAATTGGTCTGGGGGGGGGGGGGTTTCCGCTAACGAGGTATTCGCCAAAATGTCTGACATAAATTAATTACTTCTCAACTTCTGCAAAATAGTCTCTTCATGTTACCCAAGGCGATATGGTGAGATGTCCAAGGTTGGGTGATTCTAGATTTTTTTGCTTATCTTCGCACACATACATTTAATATTTTCAACGTTTCCTATTCTTTTATGAGGGTTTTCAGGAACATTAAGGCCCCAAGAAGAACAAAGGAACAAGAACAAAGGGCTCCAAGACACTTTTCCCTTTATCTTTTCCCCTTTACGTACTCCTGTTGTATTTTTCTAGATAAAGGTAATTTTTCTTTGGGAATGTCGTACACAATCAAAATGCTAACAAGAGTGCTTTATTTCTCAAGAATTGTCAAGACCTTCACTTAAACGACAATAATAACGTTTTAAAGACTACCCGAGGATTGCCTCAGGTGAGATCTTCAAAAAGCATACACAAATTGTAGATACTTTGAAAAAATTATCATGACAACGTACACGAAAAGCCAACCACCAGCATTAATAGGAGTAATTTCTCTTTATATTGACGGGAAAACATAAGCAATAAGCAGTGAAACAGTTCTGTTACTTAGAGTTCAGTATGCGCTTGAGCACCCTGAAGATCTCCTGTGACATCCACAAACCCACCAATAATAGGGCTTCCAACTTTGATTTTCAACTTCATGCCAGGGGTCACTTTGTCGAGATGAATTACGCGGATGGTGAGATCTTCATAACTGCGATAGTACATTGCCTTGTTGGTGAGGTCCTTAACCACAATCCAAGAAGTGTAGTCGGCCATATCTTCATGATCATGGGATGCAGCGACTCCGCGAGGAATATCAACAGTGTTCATGATGTGAAAAGCCAAATTTACCGCCTCATCACTTTTCTTAGTTTTATCAGCAAAGTGCACCATGGCTGCAGATCGTACCAGTCTCGATGGAGGAGTGAGATCTCCTGGGACACCAAGAAGTCCACTTCCTTGGCCAGTGGCTGGGAACGTTGTTTCACCCAATACCAAAGGATCATGGGCGTACTTGGAAAGATGGACGTAATTGCGGAGGTTCAGCATGTGGAAGTCATAGGGTGGAGAGTTGGTCATGACACCGATTGTATTTTCGTGCAGCTTTGGTCCCTGTTCGGTGTACTCAATAATGATGCCGTCACCACTTTTGTCAGTGATGGACCAGTGCAGCTCAAAGGTTTCCCCTTTCAGAGGTTTCTCCCACACAAGAGGGAATGAGTCCTTTTTCCAAGCCCTTCGAACCTCTTCAGTAGTTTCAAAGTTGCCCAAAATCCATACTGTAAACTCCAAGTTGGAAATGGCCGAGCCGCACTTGCTTTTGGGGACGGTCTGATACTTGGAAAAACTTGGAAAGAGGAGTGCACCCACGGAGAGTCCAGCGTCATTTTGGCCATCAGCGCCAACAGGCGAGTCCCAAGCGTCAAGGTATGCGATCTTGTAGCTGTTGGTCCAAGTCATTGCTGATGAACTACGGGAACAAGTCTTTGGTAGTTCTGCAGTGTGGGGGTAATCCTTAGGCTCTACTACGATGTGCGACACGAGATCGATCATGAACTCCATGCTTCGTCCGACTACAACTGTTTTGTCCTCGGCGGTCACTCGGATTTCAGTACAGGCGTATGTGGCAAGAAAAAGCTCTAGCAGTATGGGAACCACGAGTGCAAACTTCATTGTTCTAGAGAATTCAGAAAGGCGACAATCTGACCAAAGATTTTTTTTCGATGAGTGACAAAAATTTTTGGCCTCTTCTTTTATAGTGACTTTCAAGTAAAGTGTCAAAATCTCGTGCGTTTTTCAAGGTTTCTCAAAAACTCGTGCGTCTTTTGAGGTTCTGAAAAACTCGTGCGTTTTTCAAGGTTTCTGAAAAACTCGTGCGTCTTTCGAAGTTTCTGAAAAACTCGTGCGTTTTTCGAGGTTTCTCAAAAACTCGAAAGTATCAAAAATTCGTGCGTCTTTCGAGGTTTCTGGAGAACCCGGTCAACACGACGCATGAGTTTTTAAAATGGCTTCTGAAACTATTCACACTTCTTTAGTAATTAAGGGGTGTTGTTTCAGTGCTCCAATTTCCCATGAGATTATGTATTTGAAAAATAATCATAATGTGGAAATTTTGTTGTTGCTCAGTGTAAGTCATGGCGGAGTCTTCTGTAGCGAATACCGTAGCCGTTTTTGTTCTCCAAAAACTGGGGAAGAAGAATCCAAGTTGCTTCAATGGAGTATTCTTCATTCAACTGTCTACAAAACCAAATGGGCAATTGATTTTCACGAGTGGCAGATAAATAGAAAAGTTAAAGTTCCTGTGCTTGATGCTGGTGGCACTTTTAAAGATTATGGAGATATGTAGAAAGTTCAGTCGTTGATTACAGATTTGGCAAATATGGATGCCAACACTTTCAACTACTGGCGGTAACATTTCCGCGCAGCCCCATACTATTGTTAAACAAATCTGTTTTCCCAAGGGCAATGTATTATTTTTGTCGTTGTTTTCTCTATCCAAGAACTGAATGCATAATGTAGTATGGGACTGTGCGGAAATTTTACCCTACTGGCTAAGTAAATTCGTCCAGGAGGTTACGAATAATGAAGGGAAGGTGTATCCAACAAGGACCCTTTATGGAATTATCTGTGGCATCCGAAGGCATTTAGAAGAAACTGTGAGAAGCGAAGAACAGCGAAGCAATTATTGGATACTATTTATTTCTATAATGGTAAAATGTTTGGCTTGCGTGGTGGTGAACATTGGAAGATTTGTGTGAATAACTTTTCTTTAGGGCCAAATGTTATTAATTTTGAAGAAAATGTATGTAAAACTTTCCATGGAGGTATTACTGACCTTAAGTACTGACCTTCAGAAACACCCATTCTTTAAACAAGTTTAAGAAGGCCATTAAGACTTTATTTGCCAAAGCTTTTTAAGTCTTTGTATCTAATTTCATATTTTTAAATTTTCTTTGTGATCAGTTTTATTTATTCATTTATTTAATTTTTTTTAAATTTTTTCTTTTATTTTATTTTTTTTTATTTTTTAGTATCTATGTAGGGGTTGAATTTTTAACATTTAATTGTAATGCGCAATTGAAAATTCTTATATCGATAATTGCGCAATATAAGTCTATAAATTATTATAATTATGAGTATGAACCAAGAAAAGTAAGGCATATTTGCCATGAGAGAGGTCAAGAGTATGATCGGTGTTTACTGAGTGCGGTTTTATCCATTGTACATTGGTTGGTTGAAACGCTTTCAATTTCAGGCCAAAGTCGAAACTTGGTCTTTTTTAGAATAGTCCTGTAAGGATCAACACCTTGAATTCTATTTCGCCGAATTTGTGTGAGGCTGCGGAAATCAAAAGAAAACGGCCCATTGCTTGGGTGTCACTTGTGTTTCAAAACTCTTTAAAAGTGGTGTAGAAGATAAATGAATTAGAGAGAGGACCGGGCACAAGTCTAATGCATTATTTGCTCATGTGAGGAAACAAGCGATGATGATTAATGATGATTAATTAAACTGAAGTGTTGTTCTGGTGTTCAATTTGTTCATTTTGATCCGTGAATCTTGATGGCCAGTGAGAAAACAGATCAAAACCATGCGTGGTTTTGATGGGTGATCCAAAACACGTGTGGTTTTCATCTGTGTTTTCATTTGTATCAAAACTCATGCACGTGACGAATTTAGCCATTCTTTATTGGCTATCAAACATATGAATTATTGATGAGTTTTACAATAAACTCGTTTAAGGATATAATAGGGAGAAGTTACATGTTAATCATCTCTGGAGTCTTCAGGGTTAAGTTAAGACGAAGCGTAACAGTAAACGTCGTGATAGGAGCGGCGGAGTGGAAAAGCGAGGGAGGGTGGGTCGAGTTGGGTCGTTCTTTTCCCCGACCTGATCCGAACCTCTCTCGATTTTCCACTCCTCGGCTTCTGTCGCGCCGATTGCTATATTGTTTCATGTTCACTTTCTAATTGCCCAACGGTTTTGAGTGTTGAGAGTCTGTCCGTTTTATGAAAAAACTAACTGTTACCATGCAGAGAAAGATTACACTTTTTAAGGAAAAATTTACTGGAATTGCTCAACGTCGAAGGGGAGAATATTAATTCCTCTGTGTGCTGCAGTAAAGGGAAGGCTTTTGAAAAAATATTTCTCAGGATAGTGTATGTAACTCAATGCGTTTCTTGTGTGAAATATGGTATAATTTTAATTTTTTTAATTCTAAGATGTTTTTAATCCTCTAGATTTTTCCTGAGGAAATCACGGACATATTTATAGTTTGTCTGTGTTTATTCGCCGCAACATCAACAACTGTGAACGTCAATGTACCACGGTTTCTCTTGCTCTTTTCCCTGGAAAGCCGTCAGAGAAAATGTGAGAAACGAAAATATTCCAAGAACTTATTCTTTCGTGGAAAGTGTTCAAAAGGTTCTGCGTTTAATGATAAGAAATAAATGATCACTCGGAACGAGGAAAAACTGTTATTTACTGAGTAGTTTGCCACATGCAATATTGAGGTTTTGCCTTTAAGTCTCCGTTTCACGCGAGACTGTATCTGCGTAACCCCAAGGCCTGTGCACGTTCGCAACTGCAATGGCCCGTAATAGTGTTCATAGATTTCCCTAAGATAAGATAAAGAAGACGGTAAGTATATCCTTTGACGATTCACTAGGAGGTAAATGATCTGTCATCAACCATCAGTCTCTGTAATCAGCTTATGCTTGGATTTCAGGGAGTAAAATGGTGGTTTTGACTTGGCTTTGAAATAAACCAATTGAAAAGTTCGGGGTAGCTCCGGGGGAGCCAGGTTGTGGAACAGCCTATCTAGTGACCTTCGTGCAGCAACATCTTTACATGATTTTAAACTTAACATACGTCACTACAGTTTTGATTGAGTTTTAACACGGCATACTTGTAAAGCAGCTTTTAGAATGTAGTTTAGATTAGTTAGTTTAGTTAGGGATAATTAGTTGATCTTGTATTATTTTATAATATTTGCTGAAGTTACAATTGCCATTGCCATTACCATGCTGGATGTGCGAGTGCGTAGGGGGGCCTAGGGGGGGTCGTAGGGGGTTGTAGCTTTTTAAAACTTTTTCGTTTCTCTTTTTTAAAGTACCGCGGCATACTAAAACATAATAAAACGTCGTAAGTGATTTTCCATGTTTATAGATTTTAATGTTTATAGAACTCAGTATGGGACGCCATGTAGGCTCAGTCGTAGTTGAGTTCACTATCAATATTCTGCTTTAGCTAAACTACAGAATACAGGGTCACTTTTTAACCCCTCACTAAACGTGCCGGTTTCTTTAGCTCGTTCGCTTCAGAACAAATCGCATGCAAAACCCTATTTTCAATAAAATTCGTGTCAACCAGTTACTTCTCAGCTTCTGCAAGTTACCCAAGGCGATATGGTGAGATATCCAACGTTGGGTGATTCTAGATTACTTTGCTTATCTTCGCACTCATACGTTTAATCTTTTCAAATTTTTTTACAAAAAACGTTTCCTATTCTTTTATGAGGGTTTTCAGGAACATTAAGGCCCCAAGAAGAACAAAGGAACAAGAACAAAGGGCTCCCCAAACTCTAAGACACTCTTCCCTTTATCTTTTCCCCTTTACGTACTCCTGTTGTATTTTTCTAGATAAAGGTAATTTTTCTTTGGGAATGTCGTACACCAATCAAAATGCTAACAGAGTGCTTTATTTCTCAAGAATTGTCAAGACCTTCACTTAAACGACAATAATAACGTTTTAAAAAGACTACCCGAGGATTGCCTCAGGTGAGATCTTCAAAAAGCATACACAAATTGTAGATACTTTGAAAAAATTATCATGAACAACGTACACGAAAAGCCAACCACCAGCATTAATAGGAGTAATTGACGGGAAAACATAAGCAATAAGCAGTGAAACAGTTCTGTTACGTAGAGTTCAGTATGCGCTTGAGCACCCTGAAGATCTCCTGTGACATCCACAAACCCACCAATAGTAGGGCTTCCAACTTTGATTTTCAACTTCATGCCAGGGTCACTTTGTCAAGATGAATCACGCGGATGGTGAGATCTTCATAACTGCGATAGTACATTGCCTTGTTGGTGAGGTCCTTGACCACAATCCAAGAAGTGTAGTCGGCCATATCTTCATGATCATGGGATGCAGCGACTCCGCGAGGAATATCAACAGTGTTCATGATGTGAAAAGCCAAATTTACCGCCTCATCACTTTTCTTAGTTTTATCAGCAAAGTGCACCATGGCTGCAGATCGTACCAGTCTCGATGGAGGAGTGAGTCTCCTGGGACACCAAGAAGTCCACTTCCTTGGCCAGTGGCTGGGAACGTTGTTTCACCCAATACCAAAGGATCATGGGCGTACGTGGAAAGATGGACGTAATTGCGGAGGTTCAGCATGTGGAAGTCATAGGGTGGAGAGTTGGTCATGACACCAATTGTATTTTCGTGCAGCTTTGGTCCCTGTTCGGAGTACTCAATAACGATGCCGTCACCACTTTTGTCAGTGATGGACCAGTGCAGCTACAAAGGAGTCCCCTTTCAGAGGTAGCTCCCACACAAGTGGGAACGAGTATTTTTTCCAAGCCCGTCTCACATCTTCAACAGTTCCAAAGTGCCCAGAACCCATATCGCAAACTCCAAGTTGGAAATGGCTGAATCACACTTCTCTTTGGGGATGGTCTGATACTTAGAAAAACGAGGAAGAGGAGTGAACCCACGGAGAGTCCAGCGTCATTTTGGCCGTCAGCAACGGCTATAGGCGAGTCCAAAGCGTTAAGGTATGCGATCTTGTAGTTGTTGTTCCAGGTCATGGCTGGTGAACTACAAGAACAAGTCGTTGGTCGTTCTGCAGTGTGGGGGTAACCCTTGGGCTCTACTATGATGTCCGACATGAGATCGATCATAAACTCCATGCTTCGTGCGACTACGACCGTTTTATCCTCGGCGGTCACTCGGATCTCGGTACATGCGTCCGTGGCAAGAAAAAGCTTGAGCAGTATTGGAACCACAAGTGCAAACTTCATCGTGTAGAGGATTCAGAAAGGTGACCAATCTTACCAAAGATTCCTTTCTGATGTGTAACAAAATGTTTGGCATCTTCTTTTATAGTGACTCTCAAGGAGCTGTCAGACACGTGTCTATTATTCATAAATCACACTTGTCAAAAGCATCACGTTCGGGGCGTTTCTCAATTAAATATCATGACTTCCTCCAGGTCATAAACTCGAAGTATCTCTACCACTACCACTATGTTTTCTGTACTGTTCCACACATGATCAGGCCAAACTAAAAAGGGACGTACATTTTAAAATTACAATAAACTCGTTTGCAGAATAAACTATTCCATAAATTACTAGAGAGCTTGGACATGAAATTTTCGTGGACACAAGGACCCCTGCAGCCAATTTAAATACGATGAAAAGCCTATAGAATAAAGGAAAAGACAGACCGGCTCGACCTCCCCATGTGGCTTTTGTGATCACGTCGCATTGTTGCCTTTAAATTATATTTTTGCTCTCACAAGGGTGTCTTTAAGGAATTTTCCCTTTTCGTAAAAAACGATCGAAGGTTTTGTAAAAATTGTTTTCAGCATGGGCTCTCACATGCGTCTCTTCAGGGGATTTTCTCTTTTCGTAAATGATGATCTGAGGTTTTTTAAAAATTGTTTTCAGCAAGGGCTGATTGTGTATCAGACTCCAATGTTCCATCAATATCTGTTTTAAATTTTTAACTGCCGCGTGGTGCGTTGTGACAAAAGGCAATAAACGTTCGTAACCTTTTGGCTTTTTTGTATGTGCAATAGGAGCCGATTGTCAAGAGACAAAGTTGACCCCTGACAGAGACCTTTCTCTATGTTTTCTGGGTACCTTCTTGTTTTGAGGCGTTCCTTGAATTTCAAAAGACCCTCTTCAAATGTTTCCTTTCGAAGAGTTAGTTTCTAAGCAATCTCATTGCTTCACCTTTAATAAAACCATATTTTAAGCCCCATGGGTGGCACGAGGCGAAGTGCGTAAATTGGAAGGTCTCGATCGGCTTGTAATGGGTTTTGATTTCCAAGATGAAATCTTTTTGCGAATCTTTCCCCTTACCTCCACGGTGCATCACTTGCTATCTGACCGCTCCCTATGTTGAAAAGAACCCATTTTACCGAGTTATCTATTTCTAGGTTTACTACGTACGGCTTTCCTTATCTACGTAGTAAACCTAGATATGGATAACTCGCCAAAATGGGTTTTTTCAACATAGCTAGCGGTCAGATAACAAGCGATGCCCTGTGGAAGTAAGGTGAGGTATTTTTATCGAGAATTTGACCGTATTTTTTATTCCTAAGAGCAGTCGTAAATATTCCCATTCAAACTTTTAAAATTTCCCATGACTCTTATTTCGTAAGATGATCATCTCACCGCCGGGGCTTGGGCCGCCTGTGCACAAATACGCCTCAAGAGGAGGGACTGAATATAGAATGTGAAGCAATCAAAAGTTCCAAAACCATGATGCACCGAAATATTTTCTATAAGGACTAAGCCAAGCATTTCCCTGAGGTAGTGCGTTGGGATCGGTGTATGGTGATGAAACCCGACATTTTTTTTTTTTTTTTTAAAGTTTGTCTTTGTTAGAGTTTTGGACCTGGCCTTGCCCATCGTGTGACAGTATTCCACTCATTTCTAAGTCACTTTGTTGACAACAGCTGCTGTTTGTTTGTCCAGTCACTGTGGGAACACTAATTAGAAGACAAAAGATTATGTTCGGTCGGGAACCTCCCATGCATCTTATCAAGGAACACCGTTGTTTCATCTCTGATACTTACCGGCTCCTCAGACAAGTCACCATTGATCTCCTTTAATTTTTTTTACCTTAAATCGCTATGTTTGTTTACCAGTTGTTTTACCATACACGTCACGACTTAAAATAAAGATTTCATCAAATTATCATTCGATTTAATAAGATTTGATTCAGTTAATCCTTACATCTTTCGGTTTAATCATCAAAGTACTAATTGATATTAAATTAAAGATAGAACAAGTTTCATGCGAAGTTTCCTGATTATTGTATGTTATGTCCAGCAGTCTGAAGATTTGAGTAGTTTTAAGTTGATTTCAGAGTTTGCGAGACCAGACACCTAGCTAGTATCTTTTTGTACATTGTCCTTGTTTGTCAATGGTGTTCCTGTTCGGGTTTGTCCACAGGCGGCCCAAGCTCCAGGTGTGAGATGATCATCTTGCAAAATATAACCGTATTTTTGGACCTGGCCTTGCCCATCGTTTGACAGTATTCCACTCATTGCTAAGTACCTTGTTGACAACAGCTGCTGTTGGTTTATTCAGTTACACTGTGGGAACACTAATATTAAAACAAAAGATTATGTTCGGTCGGGAACTTCCCATGCATCTTATCAAGGAGCACCGTTGTTTTCATCTCTGATCCTTACCGACTCTCCAGGCTAGTCACCTTTTTTTTTTTTTTTTTTTAATCGCTATGTTTATTTTACCAGTTGTTTTACCTTACGAGTCACGGCTTAAAATAAAGATTTCATCAAAATTACTATTCGATTTGAATAGATTTGATTCAGTTAATCCTAATATTCTTTCGGTTAATCATCAAAGTACTATCCCAAGTGGACACACTACGCAGCACTATAAATCCACTCTAAGCGACAGCTCGCAGACACGTATCGCATCAGAAAATTAAAACATCCGGGTGCTTCCTATGATACTCTATCTGGGAGTTCCACAAGAATCGATTTTAGGGCCATAATTTTTTTCTCCATACAATCAAGGATTTGCAACTCGCACTAAAAAAATTGTGAAGTGATACGTGTGCTGACAACAGCGCCATCTGGTCCAGCGTATATCACGTGTAACACTTACCATTTGGAGTTGATTGTTATAATTAGGGATAGGAACAAGTTTTCGTGCGAAGTTTCCTGATTATTGTATGTCCAGCAGTCTGAAGATTTGAGTAGTTTTAAGTTGATTTCAAAGTTATGCGAGACCGAACACTGAGCTATTGTCTTCTTCCACATTGTCCTTGTTTGTCAATGGTGTTCCTGTTCGGGTTTGACTCAGGCAGCCAAGCTCCAGGTGTGAGATGAGATCTTGCTCAATAAGGGTCATGGCGAAAAAAATGGGAAAAAAAAGAAGTAAAATTCTTAATAAAAATACCTCATCTTACTTCTACAGTGCATCGCTTGTTATCTGAGCGCTTACTTCGTTAAAAGTAAGTTGAAGAAAAGCCCTATATACGTAGAAAACCCCGAAATAGATAGCTTGCTAAAATGGGTCCCTTCAACAAAGTAAGCGGTCAGATAGCAAGCAATGCACCGTGGAAGTAAAGTGAGATATTATATTGAGAATTTGACTTTTTTTTTATTCCTCAGAGCTGTCGTTAATATTCCCATACAAACTCTTATAATTTCGCCATGACTCTTATTTCGCAAGATGATCATCTCACAGCTGGAGCTTGGGCCGCCTGTGGTTTGTCTCGCTGCCTTGGGCAAGACTAACTACAGAGTTTCTATTCTGGTTTTATTTTCGATGACTGGCTTTTGTAGTTTAATTAGTAAGGACTTATGGCTCATCTCTATTGTTCTCGAGAAATTATTTGGGTTAGCAAGTTTACCAAGTCTTACTCCCCCAAGACCAACCAGCCCATAACCCAAACATGTTCACTAGTAGAATACTTAAGGAGTTGTCTCAGAGTGATTAAGTGTAATGGTAGCAGTGGTAGCAGAACGTTGTCAAGATTTCTAGATGCTGCAGAAAGACAATTAAAGGAAATATTAAAAAAATAGTCTTGGTGTCTCTCGCTGTGAAAGTCCCCTTAGAGCTTCTCTAAAGTACACAACAATCACTACAAGATGGCCTCAACAACGCAAATTGTTGGTTCAGCATTAATTGGATGAAGCCTAACGTCTAAAAACAAAGAAAATATTTACTGGAAACGCTCAAAAGCTTCGTGTGCAGACATATATGAGTCTCTACGTTTTGGGAGGAGAGAAAAATGAAGACCTTTCATTGCAGCACCTCAAGTAAGAGGGTACCTAGAAAAATCAAAGAAAAGGTCTCTGTTAGGCGTCAACTTTGCTCTAGACAATCGGCTCGTTACACATACACAAAAAGCCTTTGTCATAACGTACCACGCGGCGATAAAAAATTAAAACAAATATTTGATGGAACATGGGCTCTGATACACAATTAGCCCTTACTGAAAACAATTTTTACAAACCTCAGATCATCTTTTACGAAAAGGGAAAATCCCTTAAAGACACCATCGTGAGAGTAAAAATAGAATTGAAGACGACAATGCGACGCGATCACAATAGTCCCGTGGAGGAGGCCAAGTCGGTCTTTCTTTACTTTTATTATAGGCTTTTCATCGTATTTTAAATGTGGCCTGCAGGGGGTCCTTGTGTCCACGAAAAGTTCATTTTCAAGAACTCTAGTAATTTATGAAATAATTTATTCTGTACAACCGAGTTTATTGTAATTTAAATGTATGTACCTTTTTATGTTTGGGCCTGATCGTGGTGTGCAACAGTACAGGACACACGTCATAGTTAGAGAAGGACGTTCGAGTTTGATGACCAGGAACAATTTCTGGACGGCAGTGATAATGATAATTTCAAGTGGGAAACGCCCCGAAACGTGATGCTTTTGACAAGTGTGATGTTATGGGAAATAATAGAACACGTGTCTGACAGTTCCTCGAGAGTCACTATAAAAGAAGAGGCCAAACATTTTTGTCACACATCGAAAGGTATCGTTGGTCAGATTGTCGCCTTTCTGAATTCTCTAGAAACGATGAACGTTTGCACTTGTGGTTACCAATCAATGCTCAAGCTATTTTCTGTGCCACGGACGCATGTACCGAGATCCGAGTGACCGCCGAGGATAAAACGGTCGTAGTCGCACGAAGCATGGAGTTTATGATAGATCTCATGTCGGACATCATAGTGGAGCCCAAGGATTATCCCCACACTGCTGAACTACCAAAGACTTGTTCCCGTAGTTCACCAGCCATGACCTGGAACAACAGCTACAAGATCGCATACCTAAACGGTTTGGACTCGCCTATAGCCGGTGCTGACGGCCAAAATGATGCTGGACTCTCCGTGGGTTCACTCCTCTTTCCTCTTTTTTCCAAATATCAGACCGTCCCCAAAGACAAGTGTGGCTCGGCCATTTCCAACTTGAATTTTGCGATATGGATTCTGGGCAACTTCGGAACTGTTGAAGAGGTGAGAAGAGCTTGGAGAAAGGACTCATTCCCACTTGTGTGGGAGCAACCTCTGAAAGGGAACACCTTTGAACTGCACTGGTCCATCACTGACAAAAGTGGTGACGGCATCGTTATTGAGTACTCCGAACAGGGACCAAAGCTGCACGAAAATACAATTGGTGTCATGACCAACTCTCCACCCTATGACTTCCACATGCTGAACCTCCGCAATTACGTCCATCTTTCCAAGTTCGCTCATGATCCTTTGGTATTGGGTGAAACAACGTTCCCAGCCACTGGCCAAGGAAGTGGACTTCTTGGTGTCCCAGGAGATCTCACTCCTCCATCGAGACTGGTACGATCTGCAGCCATGGTGCACTTTGCTGATAAAACTAAAAAAAGTGATGAGGCGGTAAATTTGGCTTTTCACATTCTGAACACTGTTGATATCCCTCGCGGAGTCGCTGCATCCCATGATCATGAAGATATGGCCGACTACACTTCTTGGATTGTGGTCAAGGACCTCACCAACAAGGCAATGTACTATCGCAGTTATGAAGATCTCACCATCCGCGTGATTCATCTCGACAAAGTGACCTCTGGCATGAAGTTGAAAATCAAAGTTGGAAGCCCTACTATTGGTGGGTTTGTGGATGTCACAGGAGATCTTCAGGGTGCTCAAGCGCATACTGAACTCTAAGTAACAGAACTGTTTCACTGCTTGTTGCCAATGTTTTCCCGTCAATATAGAGAGAAATTACTTCTATTAATGCTGGTGGTAGCTTTTCGAGTACGTTCTTATGGTAATTTTTTTAAACTATCTACAATTTGTGCATGCCTTTTGAAGATTTCACACGAGGCAATCCTCGGGTAGTCTTTAAAACGTTATTATTGTCGTTTAAGTGAAGGTCTTGACAATTCTTGAGAAATAAAGCACTCTTGTTAGCATTTTGATTGTGTACGACTTTCTCTGACAAAAATTACCTTTTACCTGGAAAAATACAACAGGAGTACGTAAAGGGAAAAGATAAAGGGAAGAGTGTCTTAGAGTTTGGGGAGCCCTTTGTTCTTGTTCCCTTGTTCTCTTGGGGCCTGAATGTTCCGGAAAACCCTCATAAAAGTATAGGGAACGTTTTTTGTAAACAAATTTGAAAAGATTAAATGTGTGCGAAGATGCTCAAAATAATCTAGAATCAGCCAACCCTGGACTTCTCACCATATTGCCTTGTATAACATGAAGAGACTATTTTGCAGAAATTGAGAAATAACTGGTTTAAGAAGGTTTTGAAAACCTTGATTTTTTTTTAGCATTTTTTTTGTCGAAAATGGAGTTTTGCACGCGATTTGTTCCGAAACGAACGAGCCAAAGAAACCGGCACGTTTGGTGAAAGTTAAAAATGACCTTGTATTCTGTAGTTTAGCCAAACCAGAATATTGATAGTGAACTCAATTATGACTGAACCTACATGGCGTCCCTATACTGAACTCTATAAATATCAATTTATGTCAGTCATTTTGGCGAATACCTCGTCAGCGGAAAACCCCACAGACCTGTTGTGAGAAAAGCTCCCTTTCTTGGCGTCAGGCACGCAATAGTTTTGATTTTAGATTTTGATTGCGTTACGGCTGGTAAGGTCGCGTGAGGTCTGGAATAAGTGGGAGGGGAAGGGAGGGAAGTGCTTGTGATAGTTTCTTTGTTCCAGGCTCTCCTCAGTTTTACTAATCCAGAATAGCGGATTTATTACCCGAGATTACGCTCAGGCACTACATGCTTTACATGTGAGGAATACATTGTTGAGTTTAAATCAAGGAAATTTCGCTAAATTTTGTGTGGCTGTTTCCTTCGCCCTCGTCGATCTTAAGGTTCTAGTTCAGCAGAGTCTCAGCTTAACACTGTAGCTACGCTTGCAAAGGTAAACAAAACTTAGGAATAGTATCGCCACTATAATGCCTTTGTCATAGTGCTACTGGTTGGGAAAGATCTCCAAGATGACATTTCTATTGTCTTGTACCTCTAGCCGATAGGATCTCAGAAGGCTTAGAAAATACTACCGGCTAGAGGTACAGCTTACATATGTAGTCAACTTTGCCCAATTGTTACAACGGTTTGCTTCGCATTTTACCTTTTCTGCACTCCACATTAGTCTTCCACTGCTTTGAATCACTTTTTTCAAGAATACGTATACATTTATTCATTTTTATTTCGTCTTGAACCTCTAACTGGTAGGATCTTAGGGGGCGTAGAATATGCAGCTAGTAGGATCTTAGAAGGCTTAGAAAATACTCGAAGTGCAGCTTGCATGTTTAATTGCCTTTGCCCAATTTTATTACAGTCTGCTTTGCATTTTACTTTTTGGCATTCCATTTTAGTCTTAAACGACATTGGAATCTTTTTTTTTCAAGAATAGCTTCTTTTTCCTTGGTCGTGTACCTACTACTGCTTATTTGATAGCACAGCACAGCACACAAGTTATGAGCATCAAATGACTCTTTAACTTGCCTAAAGGTTTTCACACAGTCATACATGCTGTTAATACACAGGGAAAATGTCAATTTGGTGAATTAAAACCATGTTATCCTATAACTTCCTAGAGATAACTTGATTCTAGTATTTCAGACAATGGTTGACTTTGTTGACAATACTTCTAATCAAAAACAAGTATCATTAAAATAGAGACTGTTCCTTTCTAAGAAATTCCACTCATACTTAGGCAGAGTATCCCATGACAAACTTTAGTAAATCTGGTTGACATTTTCAAGTCTCAAAATGAATTTCAAGTCAAATTCATCTGAAACTGGTTATATTTGTATTAAAATAAATCCACAACTGAAGAAAATACAAATCAGGCTAGTTTATTACTTGAAATTCAATATATTAAAGTTCACACGGCAACCAGGTGGACAATCAGACATAGTTTGAAGCTACACTGGTTTGCAGATTTAATGAATGTAACCGAAGAAGTTACAATTCATAGACCCAACGTTTCGACACTCCTGTCTAGTGCCTTCATCAGGGGTGATCTAAACGCTGCAACAAGAGGTCCTTTTATATGATCACTAATTAGCGGCCTTTTTTTTTTCTGACGAGGTGTAAATAGGCGTCAGGAAGCAAACCGCCATCGTCACGATTTAAAGGAGCGTGGGCGGAGTTTATGTGCCAAGCCTCCAAACAAAGGCGCTGGTGGTAACGCCGATTAGTAGTGATAATTTTAGAATTATCCCACCCAATTGTATGGTTGGTTAGGCAAGTATGCTCCGATAAAGCTGAATTTTCCTTTTTGCAAAGAAAAACCGCTTTTTGGTGCTCTTTTAACCGTGTACCAAACTGGCGTTTGGTCTGTTGACAGTACTAGACAGCACTAGACAGGAGTGTCGAAACGTTGGGTCTATGAATTGTAACTTGAAATTCATTTAAAACATAACATTATTAATGATTTCAAGCTTACTTCGCATACATAGGCTGCCCCTTTGGCTGGTGGTGTTTTCTATGTAATCCAAGATCCTACTAGGCAAATGAACAAGACTGCAAAGCATAAAAATATACCTATGGAGTGACTCTACAAGTGGTATTAATAGGTTAATAGAAGTTAATAGTTAGCGTGAATTGTAAATAGGATCGCGTTTCATATCTCGGCACGCGTTTGTTTGATCGTTCGTTCTGTTCACGTTATCGCTCCGTAGTTTTGTTTTTGTAATTTCTTCGCTATTATGAGCAAACCCAAACGCTCTTCGCTCTGCCCCGGTTGCAAAACGCCGAAGAAGGATCATACCTTCGGTTTTCCAGGCAAGTACTGCGCTGGACCGTCCTTAACCCAAGAAAGTTATGCAGCACAAGAATTATCAGAGCACGCGACATCGCCGCCATGTCAAGTTGATTCCACTACTCAGCCCTTCAACGGGACACAGGAGCAGGATCAGTCGCAGCACCTTCTTGAAGCCATGCGAAACCTGTCTCTGCAGCTGGAAGGCCTCGCAAAAGAGCAGACAACGATGAAGAAGCGCATGGAGGAAATCTCCGTCGGGAACGCCCCCAAACCAGTTAACGAGGCTAGTCATCCAAGTGGTCCTGATAACTTGCCGTCCGTTAGCGGTGCCTCCAAACCACATCATTTACCTGAGAAATTCGCCCCAGCTGCCGTAAATGGTGAGTACGTGGATTTCTCTGACGTTTTATCTGCCCTAAGTGTTTTGCGATCAAGCCCGAGCGACGAAGGGATGTTGCGCTCGATTTCCGGTGACCTGATCGCTATCTCCAGGCCACAACGCAAGCGCCTCGTCGATTCCTTCGATTTATGGCTCCAAGTGTGGACCAAATACGAAATGGAAATTGTTTCAGCACAACCAGAGCGCTATTTGGAGCTGGCAGCGTATCGAGAACAAATTCAACTCGCCAACCGCAAATTTCGTTGGCCTTGCGTGTACATGTTCGATGTACAGACTCTCACACGGGCGGCCTCGCGCAACGATATCCGTCTCGATGTCTTAGACACCACACTTTACACCACCATCCTTGACGCCTCCGCTCTCCGCGCCCACCCAAAGCAGTGTACACGTTGCAAGTCCTTCGATCATCTTGTTCGGGATTGTCCCTTTCTCGCGCAGGAGAAGCCTCAAGAAGCGGCAAAACCCGCGGGCACCCGCTCACAGTTCTCCGGAGCGAACGCGCCTGACTCATGGAAATTCGACAAGTGGTTCACTGCTACAGGACAGGAGGGCTGCAACCTGTACCAGCGAAAACGGTGCAATCTCGGCGACGCCTGTAAACGGGCCCACGTTTGCAAAGCTTGTAGGGGGGACCACCCCAAGGCCGATTACCCAGGCCCTGCCGGAAATTAAATCGCCATTCAACCCGCAGATGTGGCGCTCATGTCTGTGGGCACACCCGGACACTGATTTCGTAAATGATTTATTACATGACATTGAATTTGGAGTACGCATTGGTTATCAACCCGTTTCCCGTGATTACCAAATACACACCAATCATTTATCCGCGATCCTCAACCCTGAGCCCGTGGCCAGGGAGATCGAACGTGAACTTGACCTTAACCGTAAAGTTGGACCGTTTCTTACCCCGCCCTTTGAGAATTTCACTGGTTCACCTTTGGGTGCGATTCCTAAGAAGCACTCAGCGCCTGTCAAGTGGCGTATAATACATGATTTATCGTGGCCCACTGGCCTTTCAGTTAATGACGGTATCCCCAAGGATTTGTTTACATGCACTTACGATTCGCTCGACCGCGCAATCACACTACTCAGGCAATTTGGAACTGGTGCTCTAATGAGTAAACTGGATCTCTCTGATGCATTTCGCCACATTCTGGTTAACGCACAGGACTGGGAACTTCTTGGATCTACCTGGCCTGTGGAGATCGATGGTACTGTTGTGCCCGGTTATTTTATAGACACCTTCCTTCCCTTTGGTCTTCGAAGTTCGCCAGCCCTTTTTCTAAAACTCGTGGAGGGCCTCAAGTTTGTCATGTCGTCTAGGGGAGCCTCCCCCATTTGGAACTATCTTGAGGACTTCTGGACTTGTGGACCACCTTCCCCGAATCCACATTGCCGGACCTCGCTCGATCTTATGTTGGGAACATGTGAGCATCTCGGCTTCACTACGAACCCGGCAAAGACAGTCCTGCCGACAACAAACTTGATTCTTCTCGGAATTGAATTAGATTCTCTCGCTCAGGAAGCAAGAATTGATCAAACCAGACTAGCCGAAGTATTGCATATGTTGGACAAGTGGTCATCACGTAAACACTGTACGAAGCGTCAGCTACAATCGTTGATTGGAAAGCTTCACTTCATTTCGTCTGTATGTCGCCCTGGAAGAACTTTCGTTCGTCGCCTGATCGATCTACTCAGCAAAGCTAGCCACCCTTCACATCGTATCCGTCTCACCGTCGCATTCCGTAAGGACATTCACTGGTGGCAAACCTTTCTTACCTCGTGGAACAGCTGTAGCTTCTTTTATCAAGACACATGGCTACCCAATTCTTCCTTGGACCTTTTTACTGACGCCAGCCACGCAGCCTTTGGAGCATACTTCGCTGGCGAATGGTTTTCCTGTTCGTTTTCCGCTCACCGCATTCCCCTCTCCAGATCCATCACCTTCATGGAACTTTATGCAATTACTGCAGCGGTATCAGCCTGAGCCCCTTCACTGGCCTCTCATAACGTGATGTTTCATTGCGACAATCAGTCGGTTGTACACATTCTTTCGTCTAGCACAAGTCGTTGTAAACATATCATGTCTATGCTGCGTTATTTGTTCTATGTTTGCGCTTACTACAACATTCTACTACGCGCGATTCACATCCCTGGTGTGTCGAACTGTTTTGCTGACTGTCTTTCTCGTTTACAGGTGTCCAAGTTCCACCGCCTCTGCCCAGCAGCCAGCGAACATCCCACGTTCGTACCACGTGTTCCTTTGACCAACTTCAAGTAAATGCTCAGGAGTACTTTCGCTCTGGCCTCGCGGACTCTACTCATCGAACCTACACCGCAGCTCAACGACAGTTTCTCAGCTTCTGTGACACGTACGGCCTGAGCCCCTTGCCGGCATCAGAGGACACGCTCATCTTGTTTGTTATGCATCTTGCAGCGCGCATAAAACCTCAATCCATTAGTGTTTACCTGGCCGGTATTCGCTCTCTTCATGTTGCTAATGGCTACAGCAATCCACTGCTTCCTGGTCTACGGCTAAAACAAACTCTGGTATCGAACGGAAACATTTCACTTCACCGAAGCAAAAAATGCCTATCACCTTTGATCTCTTATGCAAGATCCATCCTTTTGTGAATTTTCTCTCTAGTAACGATATCGTCTTCTGGTCAGCAATCACCTGTGGTCATTTCTTACTCTTACGAGCAAGCGAGTTTACTGTAAACGGCAACGAACCCTTCGACCCCTCTCGGCATCTCACACTCAGCGACGTCAGTTCTCACCAGTCTCCGACCGGGGAGCACTACTGGACGGTGCGACTTAAACAGTCTAAAACAGACCAACGGCGCGAAGGGGTAACGTTGTATATGTCGCATACAAACCATGTCGTCTGCGCAATGAAGTCTAACGTCGCTCTTCGACAAAGTCAGCCACGAAAGCCCAAAGATTCACCAATGTTCCTGCTCGAGCATCAGCAAGTCTTAACTCGTCAACACCTAGTAACATTTGTGTCTCATTTGTTGCGACTAGTTGGCATTGATCCTACAGCCTACAGCGGGCACAGTTTTAGGATCGGTGGAGCCACCTCTGCGTCTCTGGCTGGACTTAAAGATTACGAGATTCAAATGCTCGGACGCTGGAAATCAGACTGTTACAAAACGTATGTTCGTTCCCCCCTAAATGTGCTACTCCAGTTTCCTCAGAGAATAGCTAAGACTGCTTCTATGACTTATCAGTATGCCAATCCATACTACCAGAACACTCAGGATTACTAGTGACAGATACTCGTTTTAGTTTCCTCTCTATATACTATATTTGTTTTACTCCCTCTCCATTTGGGCCATTATTTGGGCAGTTGTATTTCTCCCAAATGGAAAATATATGTAGCTGCCCATCGACGGCCCACGAACTGTATTCGGTTGTCTTTATTGCGTGATATTAAGTGGTATTAATAGGTTAATAGAAGTTAATAGTTAGCGTGAATTGTAAATAGGATCGCGTTTCATATCTCGGCACGCGTTTGTTTGATCGTTCGTTCTGTTCACGTTATCGCTCCGTAGTTTTGTTTTTGTAATCCCAACCCTCCCCCCCCTTGGCAGTTGTATTTCTCCCAAATGGAAAATATATGTAGCTGCCCATCGACGGCCCACGAACTGTATTCGGTTGTCTTTATTGCGTGATATTAACAGTATTAGACTAACATGGAATATAGAAAGGTTTTTCCATAAATTAAGTAGTAAATGAAATGAGCTAAGTTCACCTTAAAAGCAAAAAGTATCTCCAACCTGTAGTATTTTCTAAGCCACTTAAGATCCTACAGGCTGGAGGTACACGACCAAGAAACATGATATTCATGAAAAAAATGATTCTAGTGTAGTGTAAGACCAGATGGAATGCCAAAAAGTAAAAAATTCAAAGTAAGCTGTGGCAAAGTCAATTAAATATGCAGGTACCTCTAGCGGATTGTATATTCTAAGCCTCTCAAGATCCTACCAGCTAGAGGTACAGGACCAAATAAAAAAATAAATGTAAATGTACTCTTGTAAAAAAGATTCCAAGGAGTGTAAGCCTAATTTGGAGTACAGAAAAGTCAAATGTGGAGCAAACCGTAATAAAAATCGGGCAAAGTCCACTAAGTATGCAAGCTGTACCTCTAAGCGGTAGTACTTTATAAACCCCTTCAGATCCTTCCAGCTAGAGGTATAAGACCAAATAAAAATAAATAAATGTATACGTATTCTTGAAAAAAGTGATTCAAAGGAGTGAAAGACTAATGTGGATTGCAGAAAAAGCACAATGCGAAGCAAACCGTAGAAACAATTGAGCAAAGCTGACTAAATATGCAAGCTGTACCTCTAACCGGTAGCATTTTCTAAGCCTCCTGAGATCCTACCGGCTAGAGGTACAAGACGATAGCAATTTCATCTCGGGGATCTTTACAATCAGTAGCACTATAACAAGGTACTATTCATGAGTTTTGTTTATCTTTGTAAGCGCAGGTCCTTGTAGCTGCAGTGTTAAGCTAAAACTCAGCTAAACAAGAAACTTAAGATCGACGAGGGTGAAGGAAATAGCCATTCAAAATTTAGCGAAATTTCCTTGGTTTAAACTCAACAATGTATTCTTCACATGTAAATCATGTTATAATGTTCATGTCTGGTTCAATATAGTGCAATGCCTATATTGGTCTGTGCTTGACGTTCACAGTTATGGCGAATTCCCTAACTTTGCTCTGCGATTCACTGCTCAGATGATTACCCGTTTTCTGGAATTCATGAATTGTCTGAAGTTGAGCACGATACGGTCTTTTGCATTCCCCGATGTGTACCTTCGGTGTGATGGCTCTGGAGTAACTGAACCGGTGGAACACGGAGGTAGAACTGTTAACTGCCAGTTACCGGCCCTTTGTTTCTCAGTTGAATTGGCGTCGGCTTCGTTCTGACTTCTATTTATCGAGGCTGTCCCCTTTTTAATGGCATAACTCATAACCCCAATTGGGACTTCAAATAAAGGTTTTGAACTCAATTGAGACTTGAAATCAATATATTGATTGTTAAACACACCACATGAAAGGAAGACCCCACCAGCCTTAAAGGTTCAGCAGTTATTCGACTTTATTCACAATATATTCAATTATGTGATATGGCTTTGTTATGTGGTCGGTTGTTTTTGTAAATTCTTAAATAGGTGTGAAACATACCGCAGTGTCATTGGTTTAAAAACATTTTAGGCGGTGATGCGGTGTTGTAAGAAGCTGTCCGATGTCTCCCGTAACTATTGCTATATGCATATCTTTCGAAAGCTCTTCGGGGTTAACCGACTTAGTATGCGTACTTAAGCAGGGAGAGTGGAGTTACTAGTAGCACCATGACAAGGGCATTATAGTGGCGGTAATATTCAAAAGTTTTGTTTACCTTTGCAAGCGCAGGTCTTAGCGGCTGCAGTGTTAAGCGAAAACTCTGCTGAACAAGAAACTTACGATCGACGAGGGTGAAGGAAACAGCCATACAAAATTTAGCGAAATTTTCTTGATTTAAACTCAACAATATATACTTCACATGTAAAGTATGTTATAATGTTCATGTCTGGTTCAATCACGTCGCTTGACTGTTGGTAAATCGCAAATGGTATTACCGGAATAGTGCGCCATATTCGGCAATAGCCGACAATTTCCGATAATCACCCGACTCGGAAACTCGTTACTATTGCCAATGTTAAGCACAACCCTCCCCTCCCACTCGTTCTAGACCTCACACGATCTAACCATTCGTCACGCAATCGAAATCAAAAATCAAAACTACTGCATGCCTGACGCTTAGAGAGGAAGCTTTTCTCACAATAGGTCCGTGGGGTTTTCCGCTGAGGAGTTATTCGCCAAAATGTCTGACATAAATTAGTATTTATAGAGTTCAGTATGGGGACACCGTGTAGGCTCAGTCATAGTTGAGTCAACCTATCACCAAACGAGCCGATTTTTTGTCTCGTTTGCTTCGGTACAAATCGCGTGCAGAATCCCATCTTCAAAAACATCAACAAAACAAAAATGCTAAAAGAAACAGTAAGGTTTTCGAAACCTTGCGCTAGCTATCACTTCTCATCTTCTACAAAATAGTCTTTTCCTGTTAAAAAAGGCGATTTAGTGAGAGGTTCAGGATTAGTCATTAGTTCCAAAATCGAGATTATTCTTAAGCTATGATCACAATACTTACATAATTTCTTCACGTAATGATTTTAGTTGACCGCTTCGATATAACAACGCCCCAAGGAATAGGAAAATATCCTACATTGGTTTGGTGTTTATCGCATGCATGTGTATCAACCTGGGAATCGAGTTTCCAACCCTAGCTTGAAAAGAAACATTTACACGTACTCCTGTTGCATTTTTCCACGTAAAAGGTAATTTTTGTTTGGGGAATGGCGTACACAATCAAAATGGTAACAAAACTGCTTCATTTCTCAAGAATTGTCAAGACCTTTACTTAAACGACAATAATAACCTCTTACAGACTTCCTGAGGATTGCCTCAGGCGAGGTCCTTAATGAACGTACACAAATTGTAGATAGTTTTAAAAAAATTACCATAAGAACGTACACGAAAGGCTACCATCAGAATTAATATGAATTATTTCTCTCTATATTGAGGGGAAAACATTGGCAACAAGCAGAAAAACAGTTCTGTTTCTTAAAGTTCAGTATGGGCTTGAGCATCCTGAAGATCTCCTGTGACATCCACAAACCCACCAATAGGAGTTCCAACTTTGATTTTCAACTTCTTGCCAGGGGTCACTTTGTCGAGATGAATCACACGGACGGTGAGATCTTCATAATTGCGAAAGTACATTGCCTTGTTGGTGAGGTCCTTGACCACAATCCAAGAAGTGTAGTCGGCCATACTTTCATGATCATGGGATGCAGCGACTCCGTGAGGAATATCAACAGTGTTCATGATGTGCAAAGCCAAATTTACCGCCTCGTCACTTCTCTTGGCTGTATCAGCAAAGTGCACCATGGCTGCAGATCGTACCAGTCTCGACGGGGGAGTGAAATCTCCTGGAACACCAAGAAGTCCACTTCCTTGGCCAGTGGGTGGAAACGTTGTTTCACCCAATACCAAAGGATCATGAGCGAACTTAGAAAGATGGACGTAATTGCGGAGGTTCAGCATGTGGAAGTCATAGGGTGGAGAGTTGGTCACGACACCAATTGTATTTTCGTGCAGCTTTGGTCCCTGTTCGGTGTACTCAATAATGATGCCGTCACCACTTTTGTCAGTGATGGACCAGTGTAGTTCAAAGGTGTTCCCTTTCAGAGGTTGCTCCCACATAAGTGGGAATGAGTCCTTTCTCCAAGCCCTTCGCACCTCTTCAGTAGTTGCAAAGTTGCCCAGAATCCATGCCGTAAACTCCAAGTTGGAAATGGCCGAGCCGCACTTATCTTTGGGGACAGTCTGATACTTGGAAAAACCATGAAGGAGGAGTGCACCCACGGAGAGACCAGCGTCATTTTGGCCGTCACAGCTAAAAGGCGAGCTCAAAGCGTCAAGGTATGCGATCTTGTAGCTGTTGGTCCAAGTAATTGCTGATGAACTACGGGAACAAGTCTTTGGTAGTTCTGCAGTGTGGGGGTAATCCTTGGGCTCCACCACGATGTACGACATGAGATCGATCATAAACTCCATGCTTCGTCCGACAACGACCGTTTTGTCCTCGGCGGTCACTCGGATCTCGGTACATGCGTCGATGGCAAGAAAAAGCTCTAGCAGTATTGGAACCACGAGTGCAAAATTCATTGTTCTAGAGAATTCAGAAAGGCGACAATCTGACCAAGGATTCCTTTTGATGTGTAACAATAATGTTTTGCATCCTCTTTTAAAGTAACTCACAAGGAACTGTAAGATACGTCTCTATTATTCTTCAAAAACTCATTAATAATTCATAAGCCCATTAACCTATCAAATGGTAGATAATACATCACGTGCAATGACTTTATATCGATAAACCTCATCCTTATTAGTATGCAGTGTTTTATCAGATAGAAAGACACTGCAAGTGACTTATGAATATCAATTAATGTTTTTCTCGTATGCTAATTTCTAACGTTCACAAAAGCATAATTGTTATGAACTCTCTTGACACACGCTTTTCCAAGAATGTTTTTGAAGCCGTTCAAAAAACTCGCAGCACGTGTTTCATCGGGTCTAAAACCCGATAAAACACTCCTGCTCGTTTTTTAAACATTACATAAATGACACTTGTCGAAAGCATCACCTTCGGGGCGTTTCCAAATCTAAATATTGTGACCTCCTTCTTGAAATTAAGAATTGGTTATGCAATCGAAGTTGGTCTACTATTGCGTTTTCTGTACTGTTGCACACACGATCAAGCCGAACTAAAAAGGAACATACATTTTAAAATTACAATAAACTCGTTTACAGAATAAACTATTCCATAAATTGCTAGAGTGTGTGCTTAAACTTAGTGAAATTTTTGTCGACTCATGAACGCCCTGCAGCCAATATAAAATACAATGAAAAGTCTTTAGAATAAAGATGAAGACAGACCGGTTCGGCCTCCCCTTAAGGCTTTTGTGGTCGCGTCGTGTTGTCGCCTTCAAATTATATTCTCTGTCACACAAGCGAGTTAAGGCGACAAAGCGACACGACCACAAAAGTGCACCATGGCTGCAGATCGTACCGTGAGTCGGCGAAAAGTTTAAGCACGCACACCAGCAATTTATGGAATAGTATATTTTGTAAACCAGTGACTTTTTGGCCGCGCGGTCGAGGAGACAAATTTCTGGCCGCGTTCGCACGAAGTTCAAACGGAAAAAAATGCTTAAGAGTATTTTTGTCAAATTTTAACTCTCAAACCGTTTATCTAATATATGTAGTTACCTAGTTACCTTGAAAGAGTAAAAAAGTTTTCTTGGTCCCTTATTTTTTATCCTGTATGTTAATGATTTGAACAATGCTTCCCTGCTTGATGCAATCTTGTTTGCTGATGATACAAACTTATTTATCTCCCATAATGATCCTGTTTACCTAATTAACACATTAAATAGAGAATTAAACAAATTGTCAACCTGGTTTGCAGCAAACCGGCTCTCCTTGAATTTAGCCAAGACTAATTTTATGGTATTCAAGCCTTGGCAAAAGAAGCAATCCTTCGAATTTCAAGTTTTCATAAATGAGCAGCCTATTCTTCGTGTTTCTGAGACCATGTTTTTGGGTGTTTTATTAGATGACAATTTGACCTGGAAATCGCATATATCCTTAACAGCAAATAAATTATCCAAATCTATAGATATTAGTCATAAATCTAGGTTTTTTCTCTCTACTCACTCCCTTCGTACTTTATACAATTCTATGATCTTCCATATTTGTATTATTGCCATTTAGCTTGGGCTGGTACCTATAAGTCAAACCTTCAAAGAATTGTAACCTTACAGAAACGTGCGTTAAGAATAGTAAGCAATTCTACATACATTGCCCATACTGGCCCTATTTTTAAGGAACTTAAACTCTTAAAATTTCATGATATCCATTCGTTTCAATTAGGTACTTTTATGTTTTCATTCGTGAACTCTACACTCCCTTCCAAATTCAATAACTTTTTTTTACTGAATAGTCAAATCCACAATTATAATACTAGGAATGCTCAGTCCTTCCGCTCGCCACTGTGCAGAACGAACACCAGGAAGTTTTCAATTTACTTTCAAGGTCCAAACTTTTATAATTCGCGAAATTCTGACATAACTAGTTCTCCCTCCTCCGCTTCTTTTAAAAGAAAGCTTAAGGAATTTCTTCTCTCTAGGTATTAACTTCTGTAAGGCAGTAATTCTTAACTAACTTACTTAATATGTGTGTGCGTGCGTGTGTGTGTGTGTGTGTACGTGTGCGCGGTCAAAGTTAATTACCATAAGTCCATATTGTAATTCTAATATAAGATTAGTTATTTTAAGTGAGAAAGCCTGACTTGTTATAAGCCTCGTGGTTTCTTTCAGGTTTTCTCGCCATTTATTCTCTGTCATCAATTTTCTTCATTTTTTTTTCCACCTGTAAATGTCGTATATGGCAAAATAAATATTGTATTGTATTGTAAATATTGTCAGATACACTCTTAAGCATTTTTTTACCGTTCGAACTTCGCGCGAACGCGGCCTGAAATTTGTTTCTCGACCGCGCGGCCAAATAGTCACATGAGCTGAGATTGTGACGTCAAGGTTGTTGTACTCTCGCTTAACAACATGGCTAACGGCATAATATGTGACTAACACAGTCTATATACTGTAAGATTTTACGCCACTAACTCAGTCGGTAGATTAATTATAATAAATTAATATAAAATAAAATTATATTACTGGCGTAAAATTTGCATTATATGTATAACTGACTAAGAAATTACGCCGTTAGTTACTGGCGTAAAACCTTACATATGTATATCACCGACTGAAGGAAATCACGTCGTTAGTTACTGGCGTAAAATGTTACATATATATATATCACCGACTGGAAGAAATTACACCGTTAGTTACTGGCGAAAAATGTTACATATATATATATATATCACCGACTGGAAGAAATTACGCCGTTAGCTACTGGCGCAAAATCTTACAGATATATATCCATTACCGACTGGAAGAAATTACGCCATTTGCGTTCGGGCTTACTTCCGTTGAAGTCCTAAATGTAATAACTGTCCTAAATGTAATAACATTTAGTCCTAAATGTAATAACATTTAGTCCTAAATATAATAAGCCACCAATGTAATCGTTTGACTCCTGCAGTGCATTGTTGTCATGGAGGACATCCACATTGATATGTTAGTGACAGTTGTTGGCCACTCTTGATTCTTATCAAAGCGAAATCTTTTGCTATAAAATGAATCCTTTAATGATTAAGCCAAGAGAATATAAACTCTCTTAACCAAGCTTGTATGGTCAAGATTACTGGATATTAGCCTAGTTCTTTTTCTACTTTTTTATGGACCGTGACCTCGTCTCCGTCCATAAAAACGCAAAAAAAAAAAAGAACTCAGCCAATATCACAGGACGAAATCACATGTTTCCGTATTTCTGAAACGTGGCGGAAACATGCAACTCCATATGTTATTCAACTCCATTCCGTTATGTTTACGTAAAAGTGGTCCGGTTCCGTTGTATACGCAGCAACGGAAACGCGAGAAAACGTCACGAAACCGGTAACGGAAACACAGGTTATCCGTCGTGTTTCCGGAACGGTTTAACATGTTTCTGCCACGTTTCCGTTTACGGATTCTTGCAATTTCGTCCTGTGATGTAGCCATTTTGACCTCACGCTCGGTCAATAACGCATATGAAGATATTTTATGCAGACCAGTACAAATCTGGCAAGGGAAGACAATACAAAGAATGCCCTTCAAAGCCCAGAATTTGTCTAGCGTATAAGTCGGTGGACTTCTTTTTCCTTGTAATTCGGTCTATCAAGTGTTAACTTCAGCACTGATGACAGAAGTATTTCGTCAAAATCTGTTACAGTTAAGAGTCTGAGCCAATGATATAGAGAGAGCTATTAGTCAACGTTCTCGTTGCTTTTGCGTCCGTCAATTTGATGCCAAAAGCACATTAGTATCAGTATAAGGTTTTGTAGCCAATGCTTCTCAACCTACCTCTTTAACAAATAAAAAGACGCTGATTAATATCAGTGAGCCCGCAATATTCCATAAATATTGGTCAGAGGATTCTTTAGTGCAACAGCTGTCACTTTAACATTTCAATGTTAGCGTAGTTAAACGATTGCATAGGAGGCTTATTACATTTAGGACCGAACGTTATTACATTCAGGGCTTTATTACATTTAGGACCAAATGTTATTACATTTAGGACTTTATTACATTTAGGACAGTTATTACATTTAGGACTTCAACAACTTCTTCGCCACAATTCGCAAGCGGCTCATCTTCATATGGGATGATAACACCATCGATAACTCTAGTTTCTCTTTCATAACTGTCACTCCGCTCCCAATCGAGACTCCTAGAGGAGTCACACAATTCATTACTGACCTCAGAATCACTGGACGTCGTGGAAACAGACGAAGTGGAAAGCGACCGATTTGACAGATACTGAACAAGCGATCAAACAACGTGACGTCATAACCTTGTTTCTCGTTCCCAGTCTCCTGAGACAGTTTTATTTCGAAATCGAGCAAGTTTTGCTTGAAGAAAAGCGGTCAGAGAAAAAAGTTATTATTTTTAAACTGTCTCACAGCTTATCATACATATTGAACTGCCAAAATCCAGGGAAAAATTTTCGTGTCATATACACTTCACGGGATTTTCCCTTTTTGTAAAAGATGATCGGAAGTTTTGTAAAAATTGTTTTCAGCAAGGGCTGATTGTGTATCAGATTCCAGTGTTCCATCAATATTTGTTTTGAATTTTTAACTGCCGCAATCTTGACCTTTTGGTTTTTGTGTATGTGTAAGAGCCATGACTCTTAGTTCACAAAATGATCATCTCATAGCTGGAGCTTAGACCGCCTGTGTTGGACCTTAAACCCTCTAGTATAGAATTACACAATCAATCTTGAGATATCTATCGAGACGGAAAACAATGAATAAAACCTGTGATCGTACTAGCGACTATTCGCGTGTGATGATTTGTCGCAAGACCGTTCACGACAACATCTCATCTGAATAGAACAAGCCTCAGTGCCACTCGCTCCCTTAGCGTTATTTTAAAACAGTTGCATGCATGTCTTGTCTGCACAACGAAGCTTTTGAGCAGTTCTAATCAACATTTTCTTTGTCAACTAATCACTCTAACACAACTACTTAAGTATTCTGTTAGTGAACATGTTTGGGTTATGGGCTGGTTGGTCTTGGGGAAGTAAGACTCTTGGTAATCTTGCTAAACCAAATAATTTCACGAGGTAACAGAAACGAATCATAAAGTATTTAACAATTTAAACTAATCGGAAACTACGCGTACTACAGCGATATCGCTGGGTCATATTTTTTAAGATGATCATCTCACAGCTAGAGCTTGGGCCGCCTGTAATTAACTTCACAATTTTTTTTCATTGAGAGTTGCAAATCCTCGATGTGTGCAGATCCTTGATGTAGACCTGGTCTTGCCCATCGTCAATATTCCACTCATTTCTAAGTAACTTATTGACAACAGCTGCAGTTGATTTGTTCAGTCACACTGTGGGAACACTAATTACTTGGACTTCCCAGAGGGAGCCCAAGGTCAAAAATAGCCTTCGTAATATATTAAAGTTCACACGACAACCAGGTGGACAATCAGAAATGGTTTGATGCTACTCTGGTTTACAGATTTTATGAATGTAGCCGAAGAAGTTACAATTCATAGACCCAACATGTTTGGGTTATGGGCCGGTTAGTCATGGGGGATTAAGACTTGGTAAACTTGCTAAATCAAATAATTTTACGAGAAAAAGGAAATGAATAATAAAGTATTTACTTATTTAAACTCATCGGAAACTACGCGTGAAAACTCGTACTATCTCTGACGATCAACTCCAAAAACAGTAACTATTACACGTGATATCGCTGGATCATATTTCGTACGATGATCCTCTCGCCGCATTGAGAGTTGCAAAATCCTCGATGTATGCAGATCCTTGATGTGGACCTTGCCTTGCCCATCATTTGACATTTTTCCACTCATTTCTAAGTAACTTGTTGACAATAGCTGCGGTTGATTTGTTCAGTCACACTGCGGGAACACTAATTCAGTATAAACCAAAAGATTATGTTCGGTCGGGAACCTCCTATGCATCTCATCAAGGAGCAATGTTGTTTCGTCTTTGATCTTTACCGGCTCTTCAGGTTAGTCACCATTGATTCTTTCCTTTGTTAATCGCTATTTTAAGATTATGTTCGGTCCGGAACCTCCCATGCATCTTATCAAGGAGCACTGTTGTTTCGTCTTTGATCTTTACCGGCTCTCCAGGCCAGTCACCACTGATTTTCTTTTTCTTTTGTTGTTACTTGCTAGTTGTTTAACTTACTAGTCACGACTTGTGATAAAGATTTCATCAAAATTACCGTTTGATTAATTTGATTTTATTCAGTTAATCCTGACATTCTTTCGGTTAAATCATCACAGGCGGCGCAAACTCCAGCTGCAAGTCATGGCGAAACTATGAGAGTTTGTATAGAAATCTTTACGACCGCTCTGGGGAATAAAAAAAATGCAGTTAAATTCTCAATAAAAATACTTCACTTTACTTCCAGAGTGCATTGCTTGTTATCTGACCGCTTACTATGTTGAAAAGAATCCATTTTCGCGAGTTATCCATTTTTGAGGTTTACTACGTAAACATAAAAGGCTTCTCTCATTCGCGTAAGAAGACTTGTCTGCATCATAAAGTCTGTGATGTACGTAGTCGGAAGTAATTCTCGACCTATGTTGAATGGTAGTCTTAAACACGGTACGAAAACCTCAAGAAGAAATTATCTTATGTAATTATCTGATGTAATGACTGTAAAGTATCGGCCCAGAAATCGAGCGTCACGTTCTGTCTTCTTTGAGGAATAGCTTTGTTTCTCTTTTGTCTGAAAGATCTTTATAGCCTATCAGCTCACGTTTAATCAAGGTGTGTCCGGCCATAAAATAGGAGAACAATTGATTGCAGTTTTAGTCAGTCTGAGATATAGCCTTGTTATATCTCAGACTGGTAAATTTTCCGTGGTAAATTTTCCCTGACTCAATGTAAAATTTCCAGACTTTTCCCTGACCTGTGGCAATCATGATTAAGTAAAGTATTATCTTTATAGTGGTGACTTGTAAGATTTATTACACCCATTTTGAAATCACTGGTGGTCCCTGTAATCTGATTGGCTCTAATTGGTGCAATTTATACACAAATTGCACCATTTTTTGCTTTATGAGGAGGCTACACTAAAAACAAAACAACCAATCAGACTTCAAGGTTTGTTTAAAGTAACCGATCAAACTGCAGGAAGATGTAAGATATGAAGTGTCATGTGGCAAATTTTACAACTTTTGTTTCCAGAACTCGGCTTATTTTTTTTCCTCCCAAAAATGGATGAATTTAATTTAAAACTGGCTCAGTATTGTAGTAACAAAATATTTGAAGTCCTGTATTTGGGCGATTTCAAAATGGATGTAATAAAGCGGTAATTGAACTTCGTGTTGTGCAATTTTGGTCTGAAATCATACTTGTGATTTCAAATTGAACTCGCGCTGCGCGCTCGTTCAATTTTGAAATCACGCGTATGATTTCAGCCCAAATTGCACTCCACTCAGTTCAATTACCATTATAAAACTACTGATGAAACAAAAATAGCAATTAAAAAAAAATTTAAATGGTGACTTGTCTAGAGAGCCGGCAAAGATCAAAGATGAAAACAACGGTGCTCCTTGATAAGATCCATGGGAGGTTCCCGACCAAACATAATCTTTTGGTTTAGTGTTTCCACAGTGTGACTGAACAAACCAACAGCAGCTTCTGTCAATAAGTTACTTAGAAATGAGTGGAATACTGTCAAATGATGAGAAAAGCAAGATCCAAAAATCTAACGAAGACCGCAAACTGCAAAAAAAAAAAAAAAAAAGTTGGGTTTTATCACTATACAGCCTTACTAACTATGCTATAAATATGTTATGTTTGATCAGTTTCCAAACAGATCAATCATTTTAAATAGCCAATTAAACTATTGTATGCGAAAGAGAAATTTTCCACAGGGTTGACGATATTTACTTATCTATTTACTCATTTTTGGGATATGCTTACTGATAGTAAACGATCTCAAGCACTTAAAGGAAGTTTCAGTGTTTTAATTGACAATGTAGGCCACTCATTAAGTTTTAAATTGGCTGCAGGGGGTCGTGATATTTTAATTAAGAAACCTCTCGAATGTAATTTTTTTGATAAGTGTCATTGCTAAATAATAGACACGTGTTTTGCATTTCCTTGAAGGTCACTATAAAAGAAGAGGTGAAACATTTTTGTTGCACATTGAAAGAAATCTTTGTTCAGATTGTCGCCTTTCTGAATCCTCTAAAACAATGAAGTTTGCACTCGTGGTTCCAATACTGCTAAAGCTTTTTCTTGCCACTGACGCTTGTACCGAGATCCGAGTGATCGCCGAGGACAAAACCGTCATAGTCGGGCGGAGCATGGAGTTTATTATGGATCTTTCGTCGCATGTCGTGGTGGAACCCAAGGATTACCCCCACACTGCAGAACTGCCAAAGACTTGTTCCCGTAGTTCACCAGCAATAACCTGGACCAACAGCTACAAGATCGCTTACATTGACGCTTGGAATTTGCCTTATGCAACTGATGGCCAAAATGACGCTGGACTTTCCGTTGGTGCACTCATGTTTCCTGTTTTTGCCAAATATCAGGTTGTCCCCCAGGACAAGTGCGGCTCGGCCATTTCCAACTCGCAGTTCCTGTCATGGATTCTAGGCAACTTCGCAACTGCTGAAGAGGTGCGAATGGCTTGGAAAAAGGACTCATTTCCACTTGTGTGGGGACAATCTGTGAACGGGTCCATCTCCGAATTGCACTGGTCCATCACCGACAAAAGTGGTGACGGAATCGTCATTGAGTACACCGAACAGGGACCAAAGCTGCACGAAAATACAATTGGTGTCGTGACCAACTCTCCACCCTATGACTTCCAAATGCTGAACCTCCGCAATTACGTCCAGCTTTCCAAGTTCGCTCATGATCCTTTGGTATTGGGTGAAACAACGTTCCCACCCACTGGCCAAGGAAGTGGACTTCTTGGTGTCCCAGGAGATCTCACTCCTCCATCGAGACTGGTACGTTCTGCAGCCATGGTGCACTTTGCTGATACTGCCAAGAAAAGTGATGAGGCGGTGAATTTGGCTTTCCACATCATGAACACTGTTGATATTCCTCGCGGAGTCGCCGCATCCCATGATCATCCAGATATGCCTGACTACACTTCTTGGGTTGTGGTCAAGGACCTCACCAACAAGGCAATGTACTTTCGCACTTATGAAGATCTCACCATCCGCGTGATTCATCTAGACAAAGTGACCACTGGCAAGAAGTTGAAACTCAAGCTTGGAAACTCTATTGGAGGGTTTGTGGATGTCACCGGAGATCTTGAGGATGCTCAGGTGCATACTGAACTTTAAGGAGCTTTTAGTTTAAGCATCCTATTCGGTTAAGTAACTTGCATAAGGCATATGAATTGTGATGCATAGGTGTTTTCAAGGTGATCCTAAGTTGATTTCTTAAATGTAATTTTTGTCGTTTTGAAATAAAAGTCCTTATCATTGTTAGGGTGTTAAGTAGACTTTTTCAGCTAAAAGGAAATAGTAAAATAGTATTACTTGGTAACGATAATAATAATAATAATAACAATAATAATAATAATAATAATTTCATCAATAATGATGGTAATGTTTTAATCCAGAGTTATGACTTCAGTCATTTTTAATGAAAACATGATTGATATGTTCATGCTAATTCATGCGATTTTCCAAGTTTGGTTGGTTTTAGTTTTGTATTTGATTGGGTAAGAGGATAGTACAAGTTTTCTCAGCCAGTCATGTACAACAGTGACACAAAGACCACTAACCCTTAACACCCTAAAAGTTATCATGTGATGGCTCTCAATACTGGTATCATGGGAAACTGCAGTGGATGCATATCCAGGGGATAAAAAATTCGAGCCAAAACTGAATACTTTCTCAAACAACCCCTATCAGAGGATGATAGAAATATTTGTTTATGTCTTGATTTCAGCCTGTGTAAACACCACACGATTTACTTGAGGCCAGGAAAGCTTAACGATACGGGCGGCCCATTTCAAAGGAAGGTTCTCGTATGAAAGAGTTCTTTGCATTTTTATTCCAAGGGGTTTAGTTGAGGAGAGAAATTTTCCTATTACCTCTCGATCACCCTCGCGCTCGCTTCACCCTTGTGCATGTTAGCGCTACCTCGCTCACTTCGCGCTTTCTTGCTCGCCTTGCGCTTTCTTGCGTAACTAAAAATAAAAAACAAACAAAACAAACAATTAAACAAGAACAAAGCGTTTGTAGCCAGACTACTATAATACATAAGAATTAATTCAGTCGACTCCTAAGATGACTTCAGATCAGGCTAAAGGAAAGGTATTGTCGCTGACAAAAGTCCTTTTCAGGACTACAGTCATCCAGACGATCACAAATTGGGCTGAATATTTGATATGACGCAGTAATCTAGGGGAAGGAATCCAATTGTTTTCTTTTTACCTGCTCAGGGTCCCTTCTTGCTTTGCCTCTAGCCTTGCTTAAAGGGCTGAACAGACTGGCACAGAATTTCCGGTGGTAAATCCATCCCCCTCACCAGAACATGGCATTAGTCTAGGCTCCATGCCACACATCGGACACAATTTATTACGCACTACAGAACTACGCATCCAGATAATCAAGTTGATTCTTTCTCCTGATTGGATGGGCAATGCTCCATGCATATGTTGACCTCTGTGAAGAAGTCCGTAACTTGTTACATGTTCACACTGGGTACATTCTGTATCTCTCAGGGGGACCTAAAAAGGCCCAAGGGTAAATTAAAACTACTACTTGTTTATGTAAGGTGTCCCATTTGTTGTTTTACCTCCCAAAGGTTAACCCATGCAATCCACTATTTTTTGACTACAAAGTCAGCTTCGCGAGTCAAAAAATCAGCGAAAATAAATTATGTTAGCGCGGCGCGCGGAACTTTGAATCTGAGATTCAGGCGCACAAAAAGTAGCACTTTTTGCGCGCCTCACTCCCGAAGCTCCACGCTAAGGACTTCACCGAAATGGGGAGGGGGGTGGGGACTGCTTGTAGTGCCATAATTCCGAGGTTTCCAGTCTACAGAGTAGGTATGATTTTGGCGAGCGAGTGCTCAGTGTTTTCTTGGTGAGAATTACAGCTCCTTTCTTTGATTTTTACAGCAGTGGAAGGCTCGGGGAAATTTTGTTTCAAGGGGATCTTAATCAAAACATGGCCAGTCGAGTAAACAACCACGAGCTTGTAACGTTAACTCACCCTAATAAGATGCTTGCACTTCAGGCTAGTTTCCTTCAATCTAGAGGTAGTTTTTCAGTGTCACAAAAGTGACACAATTCAATTTCATTGCTAGAAATACCCAAAAAGCATTAAATGTATGGCAATTCCTGAAAATTTGAAATTTTTGCGTCAAAAATACAATAGATTACCTGTCTCATATCACCAAAAAACAACTCTCCTCCAACAAACTCCTTACCAAGTGAAACATTTAAAGTGACCTCAGCGTTATCATAGTGATAACTGAGGTCCAGATCTTCTCCTATCTTGTAATGTACTGTGAATGCCTTGTGTGAATCTAAGGCGTTGCCCCCACATTCAGGATACAACAATCTTGTGATTGGCATCAAGTAATTTGTTCTCAGAGGTGAAAAAAAATTCTCATCAAAACCAAGCTCATTCAGTAAAACCTGAAAATAAAAAATTAGAGTCTAAAAGATTTTAAAACATCAAAAAGTGATCCTCAAAGGATACTCAAAAATTTTTAAGGGAATAACTGTAACAATGAGTGTAGGTTAAAAAAGCTTACTTTAATATTCCAATATAAACCAAGCAGTTACATGTTCAAAAGCTATGCATGACTCACAACCCCAGATGCACATCTGGAGGATATTACACAGCTGCACGGGGATATGAATTTTATCTTTGAGTGCTGAAAGTATCTCTTACGAGTGAGTGAAGGGACACTGATGAAATTCCTGATGCGGGAAGCTCTCTTGTAATTGGGTAATCATGTTAGTAACCATAGCGACACCAATATCCTCACACGTGATAGATAAAAATAGTATCTTCACCGTGCACAATGAAGATATAATTGTTTAGTAAAAGGAAAAATCCTGGTATTTCATCAGTATCTATATAATAAATTATTATTAGAACATGAAGAGCACTCTCATCAGGATTAGTTCATGTGCATGTGCATGTGTTTACCACTTATATATTTATAGTTCAGTAATTTAAGCCTCTACACCTCCAACAATATTTAATTACAGAAACCTTGAGCTACTTTGAAAAGCAATAGGAAACAATTTTCTGTAAGCTTTAAGATTCCTGGAGATATTTGATAACTGCTGAATTCAAGACTCTCCAAACATCTTGTTAAACCTATATCTATAGGCCAGCATCAGTATACATATTCTCCATGTTGTTTTCTGTACTTTTCCTTTGGTACTGACAGGAGAATTTGAAAATCATTCAAGAGCTTCTTTAGTTGCTTATCATTTCCGTATTCTCCTGACCTTACTTGATTCCACACACAAAAAATTTCACCAATGAGGCTGCAAATCTTCAACATCCTGTTTTCCTTTTCCCTTAACTTGACAAATACTGCATGTATTCGATTACTTTAACTTTCTAGTAATTTATCTTTGAAAACAAATGACAACAATCTCACCCCAAAGTTGTTCATTGTGTTTGGCCTTCCCTTGGGGAGATCTGTGTTTTCAAAGTTGCTTATTTCTTCAATAAACTTCTTACAGAATTCTGGTGTAAATACTTGAAATGAGTAGACTTTTTCAGCTAAAAGGAAATAGTAAAATAGTATTACTTTGGTTTTATTTCCAGTGACAATAATAATAATAATAATAATAATAATTTTATCAATAATCATCGTTATGTTTTAATCCAGAGTTATGACTTCAGTCATATTTAATAAAAACATGATTGATATGTTCATGCTAATTCATGTGAGTTTCCAAGTTTGGTTGGTTTTAGTTTTGTATCTGATTGGGTAAGAGGATAGTACAAGTTTTCTCAGCCAGTCATGTACAACAGTGACACAAAGACCACCAACCCTTAACGCCCTGACATCAGTATGCATATTCTCCATACTGTTCTCTACACATTTCCCAAGGTGCTGACAAGGAGAATTTGTTTAACAATCAAGAACTCCTTAAGTTGGTGATCATTTTCTCTATTCTCAAGACCTTACTTCACAATTCATTAGTGATATTGTAGAGAGAAATTGTATGCTTATCACTCTCAGGGTTTAAAGGTTTAATGCAATCAAAGATTACTTTGGACACCCCAGTGGAAGTAGTCTATTGTTACTTTTGAGAAGATGCTCCTTGCCAAGGGTTGTTGCAGTTTTTGCTCATCAAAGTTTCTAGGAAGTAGACACTTTTACTTGCCGTCACAATGTTTTATCATGGATAGCAATCCATCAGCTGTGGCTGTCACATCATCTCTAGCATAATGCACCAATGAAAGAAAATTATCAGCAAGAAATGATTCCTGATGGAACAGAAGTAGAAATACAGATGTGAGTGAGTACAATTCCATGTTATATTTGTAGGCATTTGTATCTCTGGACCCACATCATGGTGGCAAGAAATACATTATATGAATATAGACATATAGACTAGTATCCTGTAAGGATGAAATTATCATGGTATCCAAAGTAACTGTGGTTAAAAAATAACAAACAAATGTAAACATTCTTCCTGAGGAGGAGGAGGGGGGATTATAGGTAGACAGTTACTGAATATTCTAATATGTATGCAAAGATCCCTTATCCTAAGCAAGATAAGGGCAGGTGACCAATATAACAAAGAACTGAGTAGAATATCACAGAGAGTCCAATAAAACAAATATGAAGTAAATTGAGATTGGTTCCCAACATGATATTTGTAATCTAACACCAATCAACATATAATTCATTGACCTGTAAAATGTACACATCAGGATGAAGTGGTTTATAATCAGTGATGATGATCTTTTTATGCCTCTGTGAATCTCTTCCAAGCTTCTTTCTTCTTTCTATTTCATCTTCTACCTATGCATTGAAAATGTCGTAATTAAAGCAGGTCCAATTATGAATTCTCACTGGATTACAAATAATTTCCTAGATATTTTTAGTAATTGTAGTGAACCAGCTCCATATTCTGTCTTAATTAATTTAAACCTAACATTGAGCATGGACCCTCTCAATTTGTTTTAAAATATAAAAAAAGAGATCTATGTGTAGTACACATAGCCTGCATATCAGAATTTCTCAGAGCACTCTAACCCGTCAAGTCACCCATCGTATTTTCTTAAGTAGTATCAGTGCCATTGCCTAAGTAGTCTTGCGAAAAATGCAGGTTAGGGTATACAAAAAGTTAATAAAGGGGGTAAGTTTCTAAAGAAACCGTGGTGCAATGCGTCGTTGGGAGAGTGTAACAGGTAATTTAGTGTTAACCACCGTAAAGGGTGTAAAGACTGACGTTTCGAGCGTTAGCCCTTCGTCAGCCTTTGTACTATAACTGTAACTATTTGTATTGTACTCTGTACTATACAAATAGTTACATCCGAAACAAAATAAAATAATTTACTACTGAAATAAATGCATTTGAATTACTTGCTTAAGCACTTCTTGCCACTGTTCGTCCGTTGTACAGCCTCTGTGATAAAGTGCCTTTCAAGTAAAAAGAAAATAAAAAAGGAAAATAAAAAAATTATAAAAATAAAAAATAAATAAATAAACTTAAAATTTGTGACAAAACAAAGATATCCAAGAAACCCGAGATCAGTCTTAATTTCCACGTACCTTCCGATACTCGTTCTCGAATTGAACTTTACTTTTGAAGGTAACGTGAGCTTCGTAGTCATTCAGAAAAATATTATGGGTGAAAAAACACTGACAGACGAAATGTTCAGGTTCGTCCGCCATGTTGAACCGTGAGACACGCTAGCTTGGTAACTAGTGACTTATTTTCTGCTAGAAGCGTTGCATCATGGATTATTTCTTGTAACCAAAGCAAATATGGCGTCCTTGTGAGGCACATTTGTCTTCGAGAGATTTTAATATTTGATCGTTTGAAAATAAGTCCATGCCTCAATAACATTATTTACGAAGTATTCGGCAGCTCTCGCGTCTTGTATCTTCTCCTGATCGCTAAGGAAAGATTCGTTGTTGATTGTGTACGTCGAAGTGGTCTTGACTTATTAATTTCGACTACTTCACATCAGAGTATGTCTGCAACAATTCTTTCAATTTGTTCAACTTTGAAGAGGATAGCTTGCAGTTATGTTGGCGTAAAAGTTGCTTAGCTTCAATCTGAAGGAACAAATACTGAAAAAGGAACGTGTCGATTACAATTAACACGTCGATCAAGTTTTCACATCAAAAAGTTAAATTGACAAATTTAATTTGGTCTTTTTAATTAAAAAAATCTACTTTGGTTTCAATCGAGATTTATTCCACTTTTACGTGAGGAAATACGCTTCTTGGTGAAGCGTTCGGTGCAATGGCACATTTACTTGGAAGTGAAGCTTGTTTAGAGAGCTTGAAACAAGACGTCAATGACGTTCAAACGACAGTAATGGATTTATTATCCAGAGTGGGACATTTAAGAAGTCCATCATGGAAATATCCCGATAAGGTAGCATGTGAATTGGATATTGATGAACTACTGGAGAGATATTCATATTCCAGTGATGAAGATCACTGTAAACTGTCACACATCATTCTTTTTGAACTTCTGATCGACAGGTATTTTTTATACAAATAATACTATATAATAACTATGCATACATTTTGATTGGTTCCTACTTATACTGTATTGGACAACAGATGCATAAGCGACATCACGATTGGTAACATTTCCTTTTTATCATATAAAACAAATTTCAACGTTGCCAAGGGTCTGTAATAGATCACAGTGGACATCAAATGTGGTAGGAACATCAATGACACACTCGCATGCAACTCATGTGCCACTTTTGTTGTTCCTACCATATTTTGACATCACCTGTGATCTATTACTGTAAAGATGCACAGCAGTGTGAAATCTGTATGGTAGCATTTGTTTAGATTTAAAATTCAAGATTTAGAATCTTTTTCTTATTGAGATTTCTGGGTGGATTTAGGCTTTGGGCACAAACAGTCCATAAGTTTTGAGGGTGACAGTGGTTGGAAATACCTTAGGATGAGGGAATTAAATTTGAGCAGATTTAAGATAGTTTCCCTTTTAAACAATCTGAACTCATGTTTCATCAAAATGTTATTTTGATGAAGACTTTCCCTTCCTAGGTTATTGTTATTATAGATATAGGTTAGCTTGTAGTTTTTAGCCCCCACTATTTATATTATTTATGCTAAAATTGATAAATGTGGTAACAATGATAATAATTGTTATTATTACTATTATTAATGTTGTTATTGTAATTATTATTATTATTAATTTCTGATGTTTATTCAGAAAAGGGCAGATTAACTTTTTCATAATCTCAAGAATGCAAAAACGATCTGCTGATTGACTTTTCTCAACAGACTTGTTCTTTTGCTGCAATGTATGGCTCAGTTCAGTGACCAACTGCTGACCTCATGTGATGGCAGGCCTAGTAGTGGTAAAATATTAGGTTCCAGTATGTCTGTTGGACTGGTAGCCAAAAAGTTTTGGAACAAACTTGTTCATGTGCAGCAAACCATCCAGAAACTCCAGACTGAGGTAAGAATCATTAAAAAATTGGCAAAATTTTCTTTGATGTGTTTTCAGAATCATAAATATTGTTCTGTTAGGTATGTTGGCAAAAGTTGGGCTCTTAAAATAAAAGAATGCATATTGATATAAAAATAGACTTTGTAGGAATTGGATGGAACAAATGAATTCCCAAAATGTGGATAGTCCTGTAGTAGTTGTGAAGAACAACTCCCTAAAAAAAATCTGTTGACTGACAGGAGGTTGACAGCTGCTAATCATAGATTGTATTATGTTATTTATTGTCCCAACTTCAGCAGACCTAGAGGTTACATGAGATGGGAAGGTGTATCCTCTGACAACCTGGCCAAGTTTAGCACACAACAATCCATTGCTTAATTTATAGTGGCCACAATGACCTAGCACTACATTTTTATTATAGTTTGTGTTTCCTCTCTCCTCATTTTTTGGGTACTGATTTGCTTGATCTTGTATTAAAAAACAAAAGATGAGAAATGACATATTGATCACCTTTGGTAATTTCAACTTATGGAAGTTGATTTATGTTTTCTAGAGCAAAGCCAAAAACAAAACAATGTCCAAGATGGAAGACACGATAACAGATCTGCGGAGTGAGGTAAAACTCTTCAAGCAAGCATCAGATAAAAGATCAGGCAAATCTTCTGTTGTCCAAGGAAAAATTGAAAGCCAAAGTGCTAATAGAACTTCTGTGAAGTTCATTCTCTCTCCATCTGAGGAGTTATCTCTAGAAAGTTCTACACCCTCAAAGGAACTTACCCTTGCTGTAGAAGATGTTACTAATGCAAAGACTTATCACGAGTCATCAACACAGACTTATGACACTGCATTTATTCCATGTGAGGCTTGTGCTAGAACACAACAAAATCTTATTGAAGTTGGTAGCATGGTGATAAAAGTATGTGAATCTCAAGGACTTCCATCTTCGCTGGCAAAGCAGAAAAAACTCTTGCGGCAGTCGCTAATGGCTGCTGCTGATGTGTCTAGGTGGGCATCTGAACAGAGCCATGATCTTGCAAGAATTAATGATCACTTGGATAATTTGTATGCACAGATAAATCCACTGGAGGATAAACTTAGTAGGTCAAAACAAGTTTGTGCGCAACTGGAAAAGCAAATCCAAGATCTGGAAAAGCAGTTGTTAGATAAGGACAGTGAAGGTGAAAAGAAAGAAACGGACTTTAAAGAGAAGCTTAAACAAGTTGTTGCTGAGAAAGATTTGCTATTATCTGATGCAGAAAAAGTGAACAATGAACTTGTGAAGGGAAAAGATGTCCTTCAGGGTATGGTGCTCAAACTGGAGGAAAAGAAAAAGAAGTATAAAGAAACAGTTAAAACTCTAGGTAAGTATGCAAAGACAAATGACAAATTTACCAAGAGTTATACAGCAAACAACACGGCTGATTTTTAAATAAGGAAATGAAATGTAGCCAGTTGACACAAGACAACACAGAAAATTGATCAGTGTGGCTTATTTCATGTTTTCTTTTCATCCAGGTGAAGAAAACAACAGGTTGTTAACAGAGTTAGATAAGGAGTCTAAGGAGGTAGCAAGATTAACAGTGGTAGAGTCTGAAGTACAACAACTGAAGGTAGAAATGGATGACTTACAAGTCAAACTAAAAAACACTTCTATTGAATTGGGAAAAACACAGGCCAGGAACAAGACCTTGGAGAAACACGAACAGGTTAGATATGTAGGTTTCTGTTGTTAGTGGAGGTGATAAGATTAACCACAAGTGTACATGTAACTCTTAAACTTATAGCTTGGATTTAATGTGAAAATGATATTAGAAATCCAGGCTGTTAGAGGATGACAAGATCTTATATGTTTTTATTTGAACTTGTGCATAGCCTTTTGGGTGGGGAAGCAGCTCTCTTAGTCCTTGGTTGGATGTGTGCCACAGAGTGCAAATGAGGCCATAGCTTTTCTTTATTGAAGAAGTATTGGCTCAGTTCTTTTAGTTCAGAGCTCTATATTGACAATTCCTCGTTTTTATCCCTGGTTGGTTTTATGTGCAATATGCTGGGTTCAGGGGTGATTTAGAAGGAGCTCATACTTGATGATGTAGAAACAGGGATAAGGTTGTAGCAGCCAGCCTTTTTAGTGAGTATCATGTGCAAACATTGATTTAATTTACTTCCTGAGGCTTTGCAAAGCAAACATGATGCACTTCTTAAAAGAGTGGATAATCTGGACAATGAATGTGAGGAGCTGCGTGACAGAGTGCTTGAGGCAGAAGGAGAGAGAGATGAACTGCAAGGAGTGATGGAAGGTTTGCAAACTGAAAAGACAAACCTCTCTGAAGAGCTTGATTCCAAGCAGGTAATTTGGGGCATTTTGTCTTTTGTGTTAGTGGCTTTGGTTAAAATAATTTTGTCACTTTGTGCTGGGTGTTAAGGTTAATTCTCCATAGATGGCCAGTTCTCTGCAGCAGGCACTTTTCATAGGCTTCAGGGTGTGGCCATGAGCAAAACGTGAAATAAAGAAAGGGAGAGTTTTCTATTCGTGGTCATCTACAAAATTAATCAACAATACAGCTCATTTTAAGCTAAACTGTTGGCCACGGTTAAAATTTTTAAACTTGGAACACAACACCAAGTACCTCCCCTCTGTTTCTACACAGAACCTTCTGGAAGAACTCAGACTTGAAAAGGAAAAACTTCTGCAAGAAGTGGAAGAATTTGAGGCAAAGACAAACAAACTTGAACAGCAGCTAAAAGAAAGCGAAGAAAAACTTCAACTCGTGGTAGAATTTCCATCCATTGATTCCAAACAGCAGAAATCTTCCTCGTCAGACAAAGAGGTGATGTTTAATGGGGAAGTTCCTTCAGAAGCAGAGGTAGCTAAAGATATGGAGAGACAAGTTATGGCCAACAATATCAGAATTATGACTCTTGAGGAACAAAATGAAAAGTTGAGGAAGTCTATATCTTTCTTGATGAACGCTCGAGAAAACATCTCCAAGAAGAAAGTAAGTGGAAGACAACACTAAACAGTCTCCATCTCCCTCAACGCAAACTCCCAAAGATTTTCCTCGAATTTCGTGTGAATGGGATAATTTGGTCTTGTCAACAAAATTGTTAATGTAAATTGGCCACCATGAATAGTTTCTAAAGCTAACGTTTTGAGCGGTAGCCCTCGTTCTCTCTCAGTGCGAAGAACGAACGGCTTCGTTAAAATGACTTATGAAGAATGTCGCATGCGATTAATTTATCATATCCGAAAATACACTTACCTACCTCTTGTGGTTGCACGTGTTTTGTCAGTTGTTTTTTCTTGGCAGCTGTTGTCGCGACTTGACGATCGAAACTGATGGAGTAATTGTTCGTTTGAAAGTAGAAAAACAAGAACTTTTTCCCTTTTCGGTTTTCCTTGAATATTTTCTGTGATTGGTTAAAACTCTTGTTATCTTACTCAACCAAATCATCCCGGCAATCCACTCGCTACTTGGTCACACGCGTCTTGTTTTCCCGCGCTTTGCATCGGTCATGTGAATTTTCTTTACGCTTCTATTGGTTCATCGCACAGTCATCTTCGTTGTGATAGGCTGTTGTAAATGCCTTAGTGCTGTGTCCCTCCCTTATTGCACTTGCTCTTACAGGATAGGCTCATTAACATTCAAACAACTTACCACGTTCTCTCGTTCTCTCTCAATGTTTCCAACGTTCTCTTAAAACTGTCAAAAATTCGTAATATTTTTTAGGTACAAGAACCTGTTCCATTGTGGAAGCAACACAGTGACGAACCTGGACTAATAGAAGATCAGAGAGATTTACTCAGAAGGTTCTGTTTATTAAGTAACATTACAGATCTCGAAAGCAAGTTCACGACAATATTTAGATTGGAATTATTGTAGCGAACTGACTGTTTCTTTCCAAGTTAAATTCTTCTTTTTGATACTTTGAAATAGCAGCTCTTACCACCATACTTTACTTTTTTTCAAAAAAGTTGTCTTAACAGTAAACCCATGTTGAAACTGATAAAACTTTTTCGCTTGAACGTCTATTTCCATTCGCAGGTCTCCTGTGCAGAATTTTTATGAAGAAAACCCAAATGTTTCTCACAAACGCCCTGCATCTGCCATAAGAGAAGGACAGCGGTCGAACTCAGACCACTACATGTCAAACCAAATACAGCCCCGCCCACCTGAGAAACCTAGAGCCCAGTCCGCGAAGACAAGGACGAAGGCAACAACCTCAAAATTTGCCGAGACTAAACAAAGTGCTTCATTGAGTGCGAAACTTGCTGCTAGCGGGAAACATGCAACCGGCATTTTGGGAAGACTAGCAGAAGGACACACACTGAGACATGAATGGGAACATTCTCCTGCCCCTACCCTGGACGTAACAGCCCGTGAGGGGAGGGTTGGGCGTGAAATTGGACGCACGAGCCCTACCTCAACACGGTACACGCCTATGAACGTGTTTGTTTGTTTGAGTTGTGATAAGATGTACAACACACAGAAAGATTTGGATATCCATAAATCTTTCTGTTATGGTGCAGTGAATGAAAACTACACATGACCAGATAAGCTTTACTACATTATTGAATACATCCAAGAAGTTTTTTGAAGCTATTAAAATCAAAAACAAATTCATTGTGAAATGAAGTATTATACATTCAATGCACATACATTGCTTGTTCAGTTTATGTTGAAGAAATGCTTTCCATACAATAATAAAATGAATTGTAAGACGTTAACCATTATCACCCCAGTGTTGAATTTGTTTGAGTTCTTGGTGAGCACATATGCCTATGCTACACGCCTGAACGAGATGAATGATAACTTAAAGATTTTATGTTTTCCTAAAGTTACCATGCATCGGCAGAAAGACAACTTTATCCTATCCCATTTTTTAGGTAACGGTTAACCTTCAGAGGCGCTTTTCGAAAAGTCGCGTCTGTTCGTGTCGAGGATGTATCATAAAAAGATATTTTAATTATTTGGCTCTTAGAAGGGTTGGACGCGTTAACACTGGACACGAATTATTAAGAGTGACTCCCAGAATTTCCTCGGCCGTGGAGAACTTTGGAAATCGCAAGGGACGAAGAGGGCGAATAACAGTGACGTTGTGGCAACTAGAAAAGCTAATCCGTGTTAGGGTCCTAAGATTATTTTCTTTTATTCCGCGAAATTGGCAACAGACTACACTGCTCGGTAGAAGTGAGTGGCTGGAACTGGGAAAGGAAGGTATCTTACTTTCACTTTCGGTGACAACTTCCGTCTTGCACTATTTTAAATTCGTTTTTTAAGTACACTATCCACTCAGATAAGTGTAGATTGAATTTTGAAGCTGGTAGTAATTGGTGTTTTTTATGAGTTGCAATATTTCCAGTCACAGCGACAAGGAATTTTTCACGTCCTGTTCTCGCTAGCTGTGTGGGAAAGCTACAAATGATTTCCGTCTCGCGACTAGTAAGATATTGTGCTAATCTTCACTGAGTCCCAGAATATATTTCCACATATTTCAGGGTAGCAACTGCCAAACTGAAATGTTAGGTTTACCGTGAGCGACAATACTATTTTTGCATCTAAGAAAATTTGAGCCCGATCGGTATGAAACTGATCAGTAGGCAACAACCATTGTCCCTTGGAGCGGACACGTTTTGTATTTTTGAACCTATATCTGTCAGCGCGCTTTCCGTATTTCAACAAACTGTGTGCATTGCACTGATGTATATTCGGTCTTTTCCAACAAACTAACAGTTTCTAACCGAGAAAGCGGAATTTTTTCCATCTCCCTGATTATTCGCAGTTGCTAAGTGAAATTGATAACAGCAGGTCAATGAATAATGCTAATGATGTTCGAGAATTTTCTGCTGTTTTGATACTCGAATATCGAGCCATATAAGGACAGTGACTAATGATGAAGTCAGCAAACACAACGCAAATGGATCGTTGCTTTCTGAGTCGCAAACGAAGATTTGAAAGGCCGTTTCTTAGCGGGTGAACTCTTTCGATTCAACGCCGAGGCGGAACTTTTTGACATTTTAATATACAAGTTAGGAAACAGTCCTATTTAAACCTGAACATTTTTCGCTGTCAAGTCCTGTTCTCAAATTGAGTGTTTCTCTAGTCACCTAGTTGGAAATTATTTTTGCCTCGCCATTTTTTCCCGAATAGTTCAGAGCTGAAGAATAAAAACGTTTAGATGATAAATAAGTTGCAAAAAACACCAACGTGACTGAAATCACATATTTCGATAAGTTTCCACCATTCTCTGAGGCCTGCTATCCCTGAGCTGTTTATTTCCACCATTGTACCTCTTCAAATTCTTTTACTTGGCCATAGTACATTGGTTTGACTGTTTAATTATAAGGAACTGTAAATTGAACCCGTAAATTTTGAGCAAATTCTTCACTTGGTGTTTGTAACGCCAGGTTCGCGGTGACTTCTGAAGAGGCAGAGACCACTTGTCAACAACTTGTCGCGTTGAACTTTGCGTGCGGGAAATGCTTACTGATCGAATAGGGCCAGAGATCACAGAAAATCAGCTGTGATTAACGATGATTTACTGACGATAATCGAACGTAAACTGAGATTTAATGCAATGAATCAACTGATTACTAAATGACAACAGATTACAGGATAACGGGAATCACGGTCGAATTAATAATGAACATTCTGATCATAATTGCGGCGTAACAAATGTTTCTAACTGATCTCTAAAGACAAAGGAAATAAAAAATACCGAGAGAATACGTGAACTTCTAATTGTTCTAAAGCGATAACAATAATATCAACGATATCAATTATAAAATCCTTAAGTTTATAGAATTGCAGGAGATAAAAGGCTACATAAAAACTAAATAGGTCCTTTGAAAAACTGGGAGCTGCCACGTACTTAACTTGTAATGATGCCTTTTGATTCAGTTGGTTAAAAACGCGAATTTAGGGAAAAGGGCAATAAGTTTGAATTTGTACTTCAGAATAGGGGTAGAAATAGTCTATACTTACACATCGGTTCCCGCTTGCACTCCAAATAGCTAAGGGTGACCTAACCTTAATTTACCAAAAATACGTAAGGTAGCTCTGTAAAGCTGAAACTAGAACTACTGAAAGAGGGCCGCTAACAGCATCTGTATATATACGTTCACATGTTAAAGCTTATGACGTAATTGCTAAGTAAACAAAATTGACGAATTGGCGAAGAGAATTAAGGATGATCATTAAATGGAGAAGCCTCGATTTAACGTTTACTACAATGTTCTTTCATTATCTTGTCTTCTTCTAATGATTCTGTCCTCCATATAGGTCCTTGTACATTCCTGTCCTCCAGGTCGACCAGGTCTTCATCAATTTTATCATCGTAAGTATTATTGTTATTATTTTCGTCATTGCTAATTTTATGATTTTTACTATCATCAGTATTACTATCCAAAAATGTTTTACAATCGCAAACACACAATTTGTCATTTTGTTCACTTTGTTTTTAGTTCAACGACCATTTAACTGTCGTCGACACCTGGGAGTGGCGAATTTGAACCTTTCCTTGCTGGTGTGGGGAGTTTGGACCGAAAGTGTGAAGTCTCTTCAGGTAATATAAGTGTTAAATCTTTAAATACGGAGGTGTTTAAGGTAAATAGTTTACTTTCCCAAGAAAATGGCTAAGAAGAAAAGTTCTAGGTTTTAAAGCTTGGCCAATGTGTAGAAAGTCACGTCGGTGATTTTGGATTTAACAAAAAAACTGAATAAGGAATTTTTTTTCTCCCTAGTTTTTACTACACCATTCTTTATAAGTTCAGATACTTAGGGGATTGCCCGGGGAGGGGGAATGTTGAGACTTCGAACTGATCGACGCATAATTAGGTCCTTTAGCTTTTCACTCCGAAGTTCATCACCCGTTCATTATCCAGATCAGCTGTAAGTGTCTAGGATGTTTGTCTTGTTAGGTTTACGTACATCTCTGGTGCTGAAATGCTGTCTACCTTCCAGAAAGCGAGGGAACAAGAACAAAGTTCACCTCTCAAGAAACTAAACGTTTTGCTTTTGTCATTTGAATGGTGGTCCAGGAAGGGAGGAATATCAACCTTGAACAGAGTACTTGCCATTCAGTTGGATAAACATCCTTTGGTTGATGTGACAGTCTTCCTTCCTGAATGCAGCGAAGAAGAAAAGAAAGAAGCTGTCAAACATAACATTAATGTTGTTAAAGCCGAAAAGCAGCCTGGGATGGAAAAAAAAGTTTGGCTCTGCGTTCCACCTGTTGATCTCCCGATTGACGTAGTTATTGGTCACGGAGAAAAACTCGGGCCACCAGCCAAAATGATCAGAGACAGACGCCGATGCAGATGGGTTCAAATTGTTCATACCATTCCAAAAGAACTGGGCATGTTCAAAACTTATGGGAATCCCATCATTAAGAGTGAGATGAAGCATGAAGTTGAAGTTGAACTTAGCAAATTGGCTGATTTAGTCGTTGGAGTTGGGCCAAAGTTGAGCGAAGCTTTCCGTTGTTATCTTCGGTGGTGTAAAAAGGATCCTGATGATGTTATCAATCTAACTCCTGGGATTTTCAACGAATACTCGGACATACAACATGCACCCCAAGATGAGAAAAAGTGTCGAGTTTTGGTATTTGGCCGTGACGATGAGGAAGATTTCGCACTGAAGGGGTTTGATATCACAGCTAAAGCCGTAGCTTTGTTACCCAACACAAAACTTATCTTCGCCGGTGTACGTAATGAAAACTTCCAGAAGGTTGCTAACAGGCTTTTGGAGTGCGGTATTTCTCTACAAAATCTAGAGGTGAGAGGTTTTCTTAAGAGTACACAGGAGTTCATCCAGTTATTTTGTGAAGTGGATCTCGCCCTCCTGCCCTCACGATCCGACGGCTTTGGACTCACAGCTCTCGAAGCTTTATCTGCTGGCCTGCCTGTACTTGTGAGCCGCAACACGGGATTTGGAGAAGCACTCAGCAAAGTCCCATTCGGTTCATTTTATGTAATCGACTCCGAGGATCCCAGTGTGTGGGCCAGCGCCATAGAGCAAGTCTGGAAGAAAGACAGGGCAACTCGACTTCAAGAAACTGAAAATCTGCGTACTTGGTATGGGAAAAAGTACAACTGGGAGAGCCAGTGTAACGACTTCGTTAACAAACTCCGCACCATTGACAGTGGTAAGAATAAGAAAGGGAGAATACTAGCAAATTGTTGGCCTCGCTTAAAATCTGAAAACTTGGAACACAACACCAGGTGCCTCTCCTCTGTTTCCGCACAGAACATTCTGGAAAAACTTCGGCGTGAAGTGGAAGAACTTGAGGCAGAGGCGAACGAACTTGAACAGCAGCTAAAAGAAAGCAAAGAAAAACTTCTACTCGAGGTAGAATTTCCATCCATTGATTCCAAACAGCAGAAATCTTCCTCGTCAGACAAAGAGGTGATGTTTAATGGCGAGGTTCCATCAGAAGCAGAGGTAGCTAAAGATATGGAGAGACAAGTTATGGCCAACAATATCAGAATTTTGACTCTTGAGAAACAAAATGGAAAGTCGAAGAAGTCTATATCTGTCTTGATGAATGCTCGAGAAAACATCTCCAAAAAAAGAGTAAGTGGAAGACAATATTAAACAGTCTCCATCTCCCTCAACGCAAACTCCCAAAGATTTTCCTCGAATTTCGTGTAAATGAGATAATTTGGCTTTTCAACAAAATTGTTAATGTACATTGGCCACCACAAATAGTTTCTAAAGCTGACGTTTTGAGCGGTAGCCCTTGTTCTCTCTCAGTGTTTCCGACACAGCGAATGGCTTTGTCAAAATAAGTTTATGAAAATGTCGCATCCGATCAATTTATCATATCCGAAAATACCCTCACCTTCCCCTTCTGGTTGCACATGTTTTATCACTTGTTTTTTCTTGGCAGCTGTTGTCACAACTCAACAATCAAATCTGACGGAGTATTTGTTCGTTTGAAATGTGGAAAAACAAGAAATTCTTCCCTTTTCGGTTTCCCATGAATATTCTCTATGATTGTTTAAAACTCTCGTCATCGTACTCAACCAAATCATCCCAGCCTTTACAAATCCATCCACTTGTTACTTGGTCACTAGTGTCTTGTTTTCCCGCGCTTTGCATCGGTCATGTGAATTTTCCTTATGTTTGATAGATTAATCGTGCAGTTGTCTTTGTTCTTAGAGGCTGTTGCAAATGCCCTAGTGCTGTGTCCCTCCCCTATAACACGTGTTCCTACTGGATAGGCCCATTAACATTCAAGATACTTTCCTCGTTCCCTAGTTCTCTCTCAATGTTTCCAACTTTCATTTAAAACCGTCAAAACTTCCTAATATTTTTTAGGTACAAGAACCTGTTCCATTGTGGAAGCAACACAGTGACGAACCTGAACTAACTGAAGAACAGAAAGATTTACCCAGAAGGTTCTGTTTATTAAGTAACAATACAGATCTCAAAAGCAAGTTCACGACAATATTTAGCTTGGAATTATTGTGGCAAACTGATTGTTTCTTTCCATGTCAAATTCTTGTTTTTGTTACTTGGTAATAGCAGCCCTTACCACCACACTTTATTGTTATTTTTTTTCAAGTTATGCCATCTTCACAGTAAACCCATGTAACTGATAAAGCTTTTTCCCTTGAATGTCTTTTCTCATTTGCAGGTCTCCTGCGCAGAATTTTTATAAAGAAAACTCAAATGTTTCTTACAAGCGCTCTGCATCTGCCGTAAGAGAAGGACAGCGGTCGTACTCAGACCACTACATGTCAAACCAAATACAACCCCACCCACCTGAGAAACCTAGAGCCCAGTCCGCGAAGACAAGGACAATGGCAACAACCACAAGATTTTCTGAGACTAAACAAAGTGCTTCGTTGAGTGCGAAACCTGCTGCCAATGGGAAACATGCAACAAGGATATTAGGAAGACTAGCGGAAGGACACACACAGAAACACGAATGGGAACATTCTCCTGCCCCTACCCTGGACATAACAGTCCGTGAGGGGAGGGGTGGGCGTGACATTAGACGCACGAGCCCTGCCTCAACACGGTACACGCCCATGAACGTGTTTGTTTGTATGAGTTGTGATAAGATGTACAAGACACAGAAAGATTTGGATATCCATAAATCTTTTTGTTACGATGCAATTAATGCAAACTATAAGTGACCAACTAAACATTATGACATCATTGAATACGTGCAAAGAATTTGTTTGGAGCTATTAAAAGGATATTGAAAAGATTTGACAAAGGATGATTAAAATATCTCTTTAAGGCAAGCCATTATGTCCCCACTATTGATTCTGTTGAGTTTTGAGGGAGCAAATACACCAGGTTCCACTAGCTTCGCATAAACGAGTTGAACGTCGACGCAAAGATCTTACGTCTTCTCAGAGTGGCCATGAATCAGCATGAAGGCAACTTTATCCTCTTATCCGCTGTGCTTTTCCGAAAAATCACTCTTTTTCGTGTCTGAAAGGTTTCAATGGAAAGCTATTTTAAAAACATATAAACTGACCCTACTAATGATTTAAACCATGATTCATGAGGCCAGTATGCTCGTTACACGTCTTGGCGGTAAATCCAACTTCTCTAACCAGATAGATGAAAACCAGTATCATTTATCGATTCTGCCCGTAAGGCTCCCGCATAACTAGATTTGAGGGGACTCTCTCTCTTCCAGATCTTCCTCGGTCATATACACAGGTGTATATATGACCGAGGAAGATCTGGGAGAGAGAAATTGAGAATATAATCAGAGAGTTCAAAGTGCGAATAACAACTAAATCAGTCCAAACTTTTTACTTCATCTTTCTTCAGTTCACGAGATTAACGTCCGACTACTCCGCTTTGAGTGTATAAAGCCGGAAAAAGTGAGATCGAAAGGTACCCTATTTTTGTTTCCTTTTGCCTTTATCTGAACGACTTCCGCCAAGCATTTTTGCTATGATGTTCGTAATATACTATCCACTCAAATAATTGCAGTAATGCAGTTGCTGTTACAGAATATTAAAGCTTTTGTTTCGCAATAAGTGGTGGGTTTTCCGTATTGCTTTTTAGTGTTCTCAAATGTAGAAATTATCTCTCATTTTGGTAACGATACCCCGATACCCGTACGTAGGTCACTTTCGCTTTCAATTCATAACAAACCCTCTCTGGCTCACTAGATTTTGCGTTTATAATAGTTGGTTCCCTGGCGGACATATTCACGAATAGTTTCGATTAAGTATTTATGTAATCAAGTATTATTGAAGATTTAAGATCCATTGGTAACTAGTTGAGCCTTATCGGGTTTGCACAGTTTAGTCTAAAACGCTTTGATCGCAACAACCATCAAGGATAAGCAACGTATTGTAATTTTGAACTTGTTTTTGGTAATCCGTATTTCGTTCTTTATGAAACTGTGTCCATCGTAACATGAATCATCTTCGACCTTTCCAAACGAATCAACTACTGGGAATATAGCCTTGAAGCATTCGTACTTTGAGTGTGAATGACTGTTGACGTCAATATACCACCAAGGTGATGATTCAACGTAAGTGTAGTTTGTGAAAGTCCTGATTATTCCGCGGTTTTTACGCTCAGATGGGCAAATGTACTGCAACTCTAGCGTCAAAAATTATCATGGTTACCACAAAATCCTGAATATTCAAGAGATCAGTAAACAGAAATCATTGTAATCGTGTCATGCACAAGGAAGAAATCAAGGCGCTTTAAAGCGATCGGTGTTTAGACAATATGGGATTTCATGAGTTATGAAATAACAAAGGAAAATGTTTTTCTCGAATTTCATTCCCTCATATTAAAAGCTACAAACTCTGCAAAGTCAACGTCAAGTTCTGAGATTGGAAGACCTATTTATACTTACTTAGTTTCTGCTCGTACTCAACGACGGAAATTATCTATGACGAGCCACCTTATCCCGATTGTTTTTAGAGTGCTTTGGAGGGCTAGCGCTGAAGAATACAGACGCTTTGGTCACGAAAAAACTTTGCAAAGACAGATCGTGATTCTCTCTGCATGATTATAAGAATTTCCATCATTTTCTTATAAGATGCATTTCAGATTTAGCCTCTGAACATATAGCTGAAAGATGTATAACTGAAATAATAGTTTCTAGTATACATTGTTGGCATGTAGTACACAAGTGAATGGTGCTTTTAAAGGTTAGAAATTGAAGTTCGGTGACATTTCAGGATTGAAGGATTGGTAACGTAAGTAAATCCATCAAAATGGTATTTCGAGCGATCGGTACCTTCAACACTCCTCTAAAGTATGCCATTTTGGTGTGTTTACAAGTGATAAAAAAAATCGGGCGACTTGACTTTTGTGTGTGGTTTAAGCGAATCGTAAACCACATAACGTCATGGTCCGACATATTTATTCCTGTATACTTGTTGGATAGAGCGCTTGTCACGTGGTTTATTATTGTCGACGATGGATTCCAGTCTACGCTCGGCCAAGTTACGTCAGTCATAAGAAATCGGCCATTTTGTATTTGTGGGTGTTACAAGCTATTGAAGACCTTTTTTTATCTAGTTGTTCGTTCATCTTTGTTGCTTAGATTTCACACGCCGGCTTTCCTACAGTCGGCTTGTCTTCTAAGTGCGGATTACGGTGAGGAGTTGTGCTCTCACAGGCCAACATTTCACGGTCTGGACCTTTGGTGCAGGTTGCGCTACATTGAAACTTAGGAGTCATAATAGACTCGCGCAAGCCAACATTTAACGGCTTGAATCTACTCAGCAGACCATCCACACACAATTGACAAGAGTCTGCTAGCCCCTGATTTCGTCAGAAGTAAGTAATATTTATATGGGAATATCAGCTGAACAATACCGATCTAAGATCGGCTCTCATGACAACTTCCTTGAAAGAAAAGATGCTTTGTCGCGTTTCAAGGATCGTTATAAAGACAGTTCAATGGAACTGACATTTGTTACGTTTATAGTTTGTTAGAACTACTTGATGTGAATTAGATAACCATCAGGCATCCTCGGAGACGTAGGGTTCAAATCACGTCTGTAGACTCTCTAAAAGCACTATCTTAACAGATCAGTTCCAAACTGTCACAGTCATTCTGAATTTTGATTGTTACCAGAAGTTCAATGTTTTTCTGGCAAATCAGAGTGAAGCAGGTCTCACACGTCCTCTTGTGCGCTCTAACACAAATTGATACGTGAAGTTCAGTTGCTTACTATGTTTGTTTTGGACCTTGGATCTTGGACCTTGGACCTTTAACACTTTGCATGATGATGTCAAATTTGCCTATTCGTTTCATGTCTCCACATTGCTTGAATTTGGTAAACACACTGGCATGAAATTGCAATTTCAATAATAAGAAAACGTGAAAGATTCTGGTACTTTTAATCATATGATACCATCATCTACTTGCCTGTTCATAGAACTCTTGTATTTAAGTCATGTCTCTGATTACTGTTCCTGAAATTTATTATGATGACACTCTATCTCTACAGAACTTTCTGTTAAATTAAACCTCTATGCAGGGCGTGAAATTGCGCCTAATACAGGCGCCAATGCGACTAAATTTTTCCCTTTGGCGACCAAACCTTGAAAATTAGTCGCCAAATTGGCGACTAGAATGTTTCATCACAACCTCACCGAGAGATATAGTGAATCAAAAAGATTTGTAAAGATAAATCCGCGGCAAACTTCCTCGTTAAGTTTGTTTCCAAAACTCAGATCAAGTATCTCAATCGATAACTAGACGCCATCTTGGATTTAGGTGAGCTTGAACGTTGTATATCATCCATCCTAGTGTCCACTTTGTAGAACGTTAGAGATCTTTTCCCTAAATTAATTTTGGAGGTCTATCTTAAACGTTGACAGCGTAAAAAAAGGTTTTGTTTGTCTTTGAAAATGGCGACCAACTTTTTTTGAATTGGCTACCACTTTGAAGAATTTAGGAGCCAAGTGGCTATCAGAAAAAAAAATTAATTTCACACCCTGCTATGTGAAATTGCAAATCTTATTGGGTTAAATATTATTAGCAACGTTAATGTAATGTTACTTCAGAGTACTACTCTACATATGATTCATTAAAATATTGCTTGTGTTCAGATCTTGTTGTGCACCTATCTTTTTTCCCTAGATTTTTCCATTTGCAACCTCATATCCACCTACCTCAACTAAAATTTTCTGTGTTATTGAAAATACAGTCCCACAAAACCCAAATACAATAATTATAGTAAACGTTTTGCTCTCAACCAACTGAAAACAGAACTTTGTGCCCTAATGGACAATAGAAACCTATGCTTAGCACTGTGTTACTTTACATGTATGTTTTGTCCAAAATTAGTCATACATTTGAACCAAATCAAGTTCCCAATGGCTTCTAGTGTAGATTACTTCATTTCCCAGATGTCCCGGCCCTTTTTTAAGTTTTGTTCTCGTGTATTGGTACTCAAAATGCCAAAAATATTCATATGAAATGCTTCCCTAGAGTTAATTTCAGATCACTTGCCTCGGAATAGACAATCAACCTACAAACTTAAGAACTCATTTCCACTTCGTTGCGTAAACAAAATTATGACTGAATCTACCAGGCCACTATGGGAGATGATGCTCTAGAAATGAGACCTTAACAAAGTCTGGCTAATAACCCTCACCTTGAAAATGAGTATTTCAGGACTATTATATGCTAGTTGTCTTGTTTTATTGATGAACAGGAACAATATTGAAAACTATCTACCGTAATTAGATATTAGCTCTTCTAATAGAAACCTAGTAAGACACCAGACACTAAAAAGCAGCTCAATTTCGCAAACCATTCATGTACGCATTGCGGACCATTTTTTTTTTTTTTTTTTTTTTTTTTTCGGTGCTCTGACTTCCGGGCGAGTTGACCGTAAACCGTTCCGACTATCAACTAATCGTGACAACATTAAGAATTTAAAGTACAATTAACGTCAACGCTGTAAAATCCGCAACGCGGATACAGTATTAAGTCTTTTTAACCTTTTACATCTTTTGAATGGAATCCAGAGTTGTTTCCAAGGATTACTGTAGTTCTATCGTTTTTCAATTACATTTTTTCTTTGTACTTCTTAGTTTTCGGAACCACTTCATGCCGCTCTAAACCGATTTACACCATTTACTCCGCCTATTTTCACTGTTAAGCTACGCAAGTCCTGTTAACGTCTCATCGCTTCGACTTAATGAACTTCGAATACATCTTTATCGTTGCGAACATCATTATTATATCTACTGTTTCTTAGAGCGCCTCAAAAACTTTTTTGTTTTTAATAAGGGATTGATCGATCGTCCCGTGAGTAACGTTCCGCCCTTTCAATGTTAACCATCGTGATCTTCCTTCAAATCCCCATCTGTTAGCTGATATTTGGGTCTGAATCCTCTAAGTCATATATCGGTAATTATGCATGATTCAGAATATCAACTTCACCCTTAGGCATTTTTCTCCAGGGGATTGTCCCATGCATTGCATAAAAAGACTTCAACTGTCAAGTACAAATTTCGACTGTAATTTTTTTGGCCTTTTTGTCTTCGTAGAGAGGTGTACATTTGTGTGTTGGCATGCCGTCTAGCTTACGAGCACCAGGTTCATCTGAAGAAAAATTGAAAGTTTTCCTTTTGTCATCTGAGTGGTGGTCCAGGAAGGGAGGAATATCAACCTTGAACAGAATACTTGCCATTCAGTTAGCGAAACATCCGTTGGTTGAGGTTACAGTCTTCCTTCTTGAATGCAATGAAGAGGAAAAGAAAGACGCCGTCTCACACAACATCAAAGTTGTTAAAGCCGAAAGGCAGGTTGGGTTGGAGGAAAAAGTTTGGCTTTGCTTTCCACCTCGTGATCTCCAGATTGATATAGTTATTGGCCATGGAGCTGTCCTTGGTGCACCAGCAAAGATTATTAGAGACAATCGCAAGTGCAAGTGGGTACAAGTCACTCACACAGCGCCAAAGGAACTGGGCATGTGGAAAGCCTACCAGGATTCTATCGCGAGAAGTGAAACAAAGCACAAAACTGAAGTTGAACTATGTGAAAATGCTGACTTTGTCGTTGGAGTTGGGCCAAAGCTAAGTGAATCATTCCAAAGTTATCTTTGCTGGTGTAAAAATCCTGATGATGTTTTAACTCTTATTCCGGGAATTTTTAACGAGTACTCGGACATAGAACACGTACCAAGAGATGGCAAAAAGTGTCGAGTTTTAACATTTGGCCGTGGAGATGAGGAAGATTTCAAACTGAAAGGGTTTGACATCGCAGCTAAAGCGGTAGCTAGGCTAAGTGACACAATACTTATCTTCGCCGGTGCTCTCGAGGAAGACCTTCAACAGGTTACTGATAGATTTTTGGAGTGCAACATTTCTCCAGAAAACCTGGATGTAAGAAGTTTCCTTGAGAATAAACATGAGCTAATCAGGTTATTTTGTGAGGTGGATCTTGCACTAATGCCTTCTCGGACGGACGGTTTTGGATTCACAGCACTTGAAGCTCTATCTGCTGGCCTGCCTGTACTTGTGAGTGGGAACACGGGATTTGGAGAGGCCCTCAGCAAGATTGCATTCGGTTCATTCTATGTAATCGATTCCCAAGATCCCAGTGTGTGGGCTGACGCTATAAAACAAGTTTGGAGGAAAAACTGGAAAACGCGGCGTCAAGAAAGTGACTATCTGCGTACCTGTTACAGAAAAGAGTACAACTGGGAAAAACAGTGTAATGACCTCGTTGCCAAATGTCGCAGAGCTGTTTACGGTAAGAATCCTCTTAAGTACCTGCCAAAAAAATCGATAACAATAGCTTAACTTTCGAATTCCGATGCATGTTTCAACAAAAATGTTTGAGGCTCGATTCCTCGTAGAAACACAATCTCTTCTACTTCCCATGCTTGGGACTAAACGAATAATATCTTTCTCTAAGACTGAGCTCAAAATTCATCATCTTAATTATTCTACTGCTACGTTGTTGTGATTTCAGACGAACAGAAACAGCTGGAGACTTGCTCGGAGGAGAATCCAAATCAAACGGTAACCTCTCATAACGTACTTGAGAAAAGAATGGAAAGAGGACCAAACACACATCTTCTTCAAATCGTCGATGAATCGTGGTTGTGCCCAACGACAACGCAACAAAGAAACAAGGGAACAATCATGGATGAGCGTCATATCGACAAGACAACTGTTACGGAACAGGAGGAAGAGTGTGATCGAAGATTTAGTTTAGGAGATCTTCACAAGGGGATCTACGAATTGACGTAACAAAGGAAAGAAACTGCAGTTACGCCTGCACCACGAACCTACCATCACCATCAGTTAATTCCTTAGTACAAAAAGTACCAACGGCAGTACTTAAGTCCAAAGATTTTTAGAGCGACCCTAAGGAAATATTGAGAAGTTCCATTATGGAGCTGGAAGGTACACAGATGTGTCAAATGATCGAAAACAAAGTATTTTCCTGTCACTCGGGACAAAATGAATCAAGGGACAAGACAGCGATTGAAGTCGAAAAAATTTAGAAGTTGGGCAACAATTTGGAATAGAGGTGGGATCTGAGTGAATTACACGAAGGAAGAACTGTTTGTTTCGATATAGAAGAAACAAACCAAGATCTCGACAGAACGAATCTCATCAGCGTTGAGAACGGAAACTCGAGCGAAATTATATGTGAGTCTCTTTTAGAAAACATTAGGGAGTAAAACAGGTCGACCATTGATCGAGAAGTGTTTCTGGAATTGTATAGAAATCCGATCAACTGATACGAAAACGGGGTAAAAATCACCGAATAGCAATCCCCATTGAGTTTATCCGTAGCAACCTTGCATGAGGAACTCACGAGAATCACAGACTGAAATCTTACAAATAGTAAATACCTTAGAATTTTGACGTCAGGGGAAACTTGTAATCTTCCTAAAATAAAACGTTAGGGTTTGTGGAGAAAAGTTATGTGGGTTATGATTAGGAGTTACGGACAGAGAACTGAGCTTAAAAAAAAGACAAAAAAAGCTAGTAGTTTAACATTTTTCAAACTTTTACTCAACGAATCACATTGTAGAAAATAATTAGATATTACTCACGACCGTAAGCCCTTATTTCTTACCTTTACTTCAAAAACAGTGGCCTTGGAGACTTCATCTCAAGAATCACTCAAGAAGCAGTCAAGCTTCCTCAAACAAAGAGTTGCAATCAGCCTTGTCTACCATCCAGACAACTTTGACCGAACATCAGCTTCCACGGGTAGATGACTGGGTTATTCAGCGAAAGGAAATTGGAAAGAAAAAGGGAGGAAATTCTTTGGAGCGGGGACCAAGGGTGCAGTGGAAGTAAAGTTGCGTGGTAGCCGAGTAGCTGTTAAACTAATGGATGAAATGCGAAGACTCTTACCTCACCATAGGCACATGTACGAACAGGCAATGGTCAATGCGTCTTACTGTTGCCATCCAAAGTTTATTGGTGCCACAAACGACGATGATATTCGTCCACTACTGGTAAATGAATTGCCGGACCCTTTTTTAAGGTTTCTTTTATTGCGGCAGTCGTTATCAGTTGCCGAAATAACCACGATTGCTCTGGATATTGCGAAAGGCTTACACTTCCTTCACCGCAAGAGGCCGTATCCTGTCGTTCATGGAAATATCAACAGCGTCACTGTGTTGGTAAGGAGGGAAGACAAGCGCTTTAGAGCTAGACTGAGTGACTGAGACAGGAAATGATGGGATTGAACCAGGAAGAACAGAAATCACCGAAGGTAAAGGTTTATTGCCTTTTTTAATTCTATTTCAGTTTTGTTGATTTTATAATAGATAAAGGTGAAGTAAGGCCTGCGCAGATTGTTCTACGTGACTTTGAAATTGTAGACACTTTATGTGTAGGTTTACCGAGTTACAGATTACATAATCAAGTTAATAACAGGTAATTTGAAATTGAATGTATACCAATCTATAGCCGTTGACGTATCTCAGAGGTATGGTGCATACAATATACAAGAAATACAATTGAAGTCAGCAACTGCTTGTCTGCTTGTTTGCTCTAATATTACAGCCAAAATCAATAGGAAAATAGTGAATACAGGGTGTATGACGGTAATGTTGCTTTCTGATCTGCAGATTGACGTGCTAAGTTATGGCTTACTTTTGCTTGAAATGTGTAACAAGGGAGCACGAATATCTTCTCCTGAAGATTTCCATGATAAGCTGATGAAGGTGCCCAATACGCATCTGCGACAGTTGATTCTTTGGTGCATCCAAACGGACCCAGAGGAGCGCTCCTCGATGAGCGACGTGATACGTGAATTTCTTTTAACAGACACTAAGTGAGTGAGGCAGCTTGATCATATTGATTGAAGCATGTCACGACGAGAAGCAGAATATATATTTAGGTTTAAAAGCTAATATTTTGCATAATCATTGACGTAATATATATATTAAGCAACCTAGGGTTGAGTATTGAGTGAGAATCGGATCAAATGCCTTAGAGTATGACATCAGAAGAAACTTGTTATCTTTCTAAAATAGAACGGTGGCGTTTTTGGAAAAAAGTGGTATAGGGCTTGATTATATTGCAAGCCACGGGCAGAGACCCGAGGTGACTATTTGCTGCGTGTTACTGTGGATGCAAAATCGAAAGTAATATGTCTGTGAACTCCAATTTTTCAACCCTGACTTAAAAAGCATTTGGAAAGCAATTCAAAACTGAAATAGAGGATTTAATTAGCGGCTGGGAAGACATGATCTGTTTGCAAATAAAAACAAAGTATGGTTAAAGTATGGTCCTCTTGTTGAGTTAAGCTTTAACTTGAACATGTAATCCGGGCATGAGGAATATTTATAAGCACATAGTACGACCGGTGAGAGATCCAGTGTTTCCCATGTAATTGGTTCATTTCGAAGATTTGTCCCCTCAGAGATCCGTTACTTTACGACACTCATGCTTTTCAATTGATCGCTGACAGTCTGGGATTCTATTGATTAAGCCTGGCCACGCTCTGCTTTCGGTTGCGGAAACTTGTGCAAGTCTGTCAAACAAATTTTATTCAAAATTAAAACCAACTGCAACTTTGTCACTTCCTTTTCCCGCGCTTCCATCACCTGTCCAATCGTTCACAGTTCGTCCAAATCAGAGATACTAGTTCTTCTGATCGTCAACTGACCTGCGGTCTTCCCCAGGGGTCTGTATTAGGCCCAATCCTATATTTGGTCTATACCTCTCCTCTAGGAGCTATCCTGTGTCGCCATGGTGTCGGGTTTCATATGTACGCGGACGACACTCAACTGTACCTTAGCATGAAGACCACTAAAATGGAGGATATTGTGTCTGCGCGCACTAGGGTTGAAGTTTGTTTGCGTGAGCTGAACCAATGGATGCTTTTAAATAATCTCCGGTTAAACAACAACTCCATGGTGCAGCAACGTACTTGACTGAGCTCATCATTCCTTATGTTCCTAGGCAAGCTCTCAGGTCTGCTGACCAACTTCTACTGGAGCAACCAACACACAAGCTCAAATTGACTGGCCTGAGGGCTTTCTCAGTGTGCGCGCCTTACCTCTGGAACTCGGTTCCATTTGAGATTAAAAGCAGCGCATCTGTCTCTATTTTTAAAGCTAAGCTTAAGACCTATTTTTTTCGACAAGCATATTCTCAGACTTTAAATTTTTATATAATTATAGGTTATGATAATTTGACGCCGTAAAGCGCATTTGGGCGTTAGGAAAATGCGCTATAGAAATAAATTATTATTATTATTATTATTATTATTATTATTAATATACCGTGAACTGAATAACTTCATGTCATAAGGAATCTTCAGTAAAACCACTTGAAGGGTCGACTTAAGTTAGGCTTGGGTCCTCACAGCGCTTTATCTCAGATAAAAGGTTTAAGTTTCTGAAGAAACTGTGGTGCTGCGTCCGTGGGGGTACTTCAGAATTAGTTGGTTTAATAAATAATTAAAATGGCGGATAAATGAATCGATCAAGCCAAAAATAAGAAAATAGATCGGTAAAACCAGGAGATCTCAAGCTAACTAAAAATATCCTTTGAGGGGAAACTTGCGTGGAAAAATTCCTCTGCCTGGAGTCTGAGGCGAAAAGACAAGAGTGAGCTTGGTAACCACCTGATAAAACGAGTTCAAAATGGCGGCATCAAAACATTTCAATCCTTGTGACCTTGTTTTAGACAATTTCTGAAAGCTGTCGAGATGGAAGTGTAAGAAGAACTCTTCCATTCTTATCTGATTCAATTATTCAGGCTTCTGAATAGTTTAAAATAGCAACCAGTTTAACTGTAAATATGAAGTCTTGAATTGAATTTTGAATTTTTCAGTCTTAATGACAAGGCGGCTTTGTTGAGCAATTACGAGGTAAAGTTGTCGTAGAAATTTCCTTAGCTTATTTCTTAGTATGGGAGATAAAAAGGATGTAGCGTCATCTAGCCGTTAATTTTGTCAATTTTTATCAATATTACATATATCTTGTGAATTCAAACTCAAATTCACGTTGCTCTCAACCATCTCCCCAAGTACGCCGTGAAAAGAGATATGAGTTGTTGCACATAAAAGCATTAGACACATGAGACTGGACAAGGGCACTATTGGTATGATCATGTTGGCTGATCTTTCTATGATGTTGTGGGCTGATCTTTCTATGATGTTGTGGGCTGATCTTTTATTATCTTCTGGCCTATCTTCCATAATCTTGTGGGTTTATCACATAAGTTGACTCTTCATTTTAAAATTCTCCATAGCTTTGATCTTCATCATGATTTTAGAAAAGAAATTCTGAAGTGATGAAATTATTTACACTTCTCTGATTTAAAGTCAGTTTGTAAACAAACATCTAGTGAACACTGCTAAAATGCTCTTGTAGGGGAACAAATAATTTCCTAGGAAAAATTAAATATATGAGTATATTTTTAAGCTTACTTAGAGTTGTTGTGTTAACATTACTTCAGTCTGCAGCACAGGGACCAAAACAACATCAAACAGCTGACTGTTGAAAATGAACAAATAAACAAACAAATTTTATGAACAAACAAATTTGTCTCTTTGTAACAAACATCTCACACTGGAAGCAAGTGTTTAAAATGATGCATTTACACACCAGTAACTATAGTCTAGGGATTCTAACTCTAATTATTTCCTGTTTTCTTCAGGTTTATCAACTGTTGCTTGAGACAGAAAACCAAAACAAAGTTGATAAGGCTAAGAAGAGGCAGAAACACCTTGTTAACTTGTCAACAATTTGCTATGAGGTCAGTAATGTTATAAAAGATTGAGCAAGGTTTGTTGAAGATTGCCTCTAATTCAAAATTATACCAAATCCTAACTTTTGTCCTAAGATACAGTGTTGTTCACTCTTAGGCTCGGAAGCATTTAGAGAAAACTCCTTGTAAACACCAGGTTAGACTTTGCATATGTAATAAATAAATTTTAAACTTTTGAATTATTTGTGTTTCCTCAAGAATCCCTTAGGGGGATAAATATCGACTGGACTAATATATGTAATTTAGAAGCAGCGTTAGCATTAAAGATGGTTTCAAGGTGGTATACTGAAGGCTAGAGTTTTGAAGCCATGACAAACATTGTAAATTACAGGACTAGTTTTAGGTCACGTAAGCCTGAACATAATTGACTTTTCTGAAATGCAAATTTTATTTTTTGTAGAGTCCAGAAGTAATAGAAGAATTTGTCAAAGCAATGCAGCCATTCAACTTAACAAGGTTTCCTGCTGTTACTTCATGTATTAACACAATGTGTACTAACATCATCAAGTTATGAGCTAATGTGTTAAATATATTTTACTATATTTTAAACAGAGCCGAGAAGCTTCAACTGTTGAACCTTAGACCTACTACACCAGTTGAAATTCAGCTGGTAAGTTTTTTAGTGTTCTGTCTTGTTTCATTGGAATGTGATCATTTAGCTATGATTTGGTTTGTAACTTCTGCATTTGATTGCTTAGAAATCAGTTTTGGCATAGAGTTTAGTGGCCAAGCCTTTTGGTTCTCTCTCATATCTTGTGGCTTTTTCATAGGGTTACTTTACTGCATAATTTTGTATTTTTTTTTATAGCTGTTTTTTTTTTGTAGGGAGCCATAATTTTCTGTTTTATAGAATATGTAATTAGTGCCTCTATGCTTTGTTTAGATCATTGAAGATAGTGAAGAGCGTTTGAAAACTGATCAAGAGATTGAGGAACTTTTGAATGTGATTGCTACAAAGCTTCCTGATCCTAATGAAGAGACAGTGGTAGAGGAAACACAGGAAGATGATGAGGAAATGTCTTAGTGGACGAATTGTTACTTTGAAAAACAGTGTATTCTTGAAAATGATAGAATTAACAGATATTTAATAAATAAATTTAAACTTTTGAATTGTTTTTTTTTTCTTAAGAATCCCATCAGTAGATTAATATGTTTAGGTTCTACTGTTTGTGGTGATTAATTTTTGTGGAATTTCGTGGGAAAATTGATTCAAGAATACATTATTAATACTAGTATAAAACAAGAATTGATCACTTGTGATGGATAGAATATCATTGAACCTTTTACCAGTAAAATGTTGAGACTGTTGATGAAAGAGGGGATGAGGAGTCATATTTGTGAAGTGATCAGCCTAGAGTCAATGTCGTTTTACCAGAAAGGGCCATATTTTGACATCCTTTATTTACATGTGTATGGCTTCCACGAAACTACTTCCACCCACCCCCACCTGTCTTATCATTTTATCCCACCTACCCCACCACCCTAAAATTTGACCGCCATAATTTTCTTCTTCGTCAACTCTGGTATGTAAGTTGAGAGTCTTATAATGTAAGGACTTAAAATGTCTCAAAAGGTTACTTAAAAGGTTACTTTTTCGTCTGGCACCCTGACGAATTGTCGACGGATCGACTGGGATAGTCAATCGTTCAAAATCGAAATAATTTTTAGTGGAGATAGTTGAAATTTTTTAGTACTATTAAACACGAAGGTCAGAGTCGCCTAAGAAATTTAGTAGTCTGAAAAACAGCGATTGCTTGTGTAGATAATAATTCGAGTTGTACACAGTATTTCGACTAACTGCATCAGCAACGTATCAAGTTTTTATTCTTCTACGTTATGTTCACACGATTTTCAACGTATGCGAGAGCATGGCGGTTTTTGATCAAAATCTTGTCAAATTTTTTTTCAACACGTAAAGTCAAAAGAGAACCGAACTTAATCAGCCGACTGAATTCAAAAGAGAGAGCAAAAAAAAAAAAGGAGAAAAGAAAAATTATTGGCAGCGGTGGGATTCGAACCCACGCCATCGAAATGACTGGTGCCTAAAACCAGCGCCTTAGACCACTCGGCCACGCTACCTTCCACATATCGACGAAGGTAAAATTTTATTATATAAATAATTATTTAAATGAAGTGTTTCTTAGAGGTAAAGTTTTCTAAATGCGAGTTACCAATACAAGAAATATCAGCATTTGACAGGATTTCTTTTACTTAAAATATGTAAATTTTTAAGAAGTAGGATGACCTTAGGACAGCAGAGTCAAAGACTTAATGTCTGAAATTAGCTCAAGAAACTCATGGACTTGTGTTTTGAAATTTTTAAGTGACTTTTATTGGCAGGAGGATTGACAAATAGTTCTTTTCTGTAGCAGTGAAAGTTCTGTTGGAGTTGATTAAAACATTTATACTTGGTTTTTTGTTCATACTAGTCCTGTTTCCAAGCTGGTATGACTGTACTTAACCCTTTGACTCCAATGACTAACAAACAATAAACACAGTATCAGGCAGACAAGTGATGCCACTGAAGAAACATATTACTTAAGGGATCATTACTTAATCCAATACCAAATTCTGCAAGCTAATGTCATAGGAATAAGGCAGACAGTAAGGAGAATACCTAGTGAGATCTGGGAGCGAAAGGGATAACCCAGCCAGTAAGAGCTACTCAAAAGCCTACATATTCTCTTAATGGGCCAATCTCATAATTTAGCATGTAAAAGGAAAAGAAAAACAAAGGTGATTGACTTTGATATTTATTTTTTATATCTTTAACATAAATGTTGAGCGAATTATAATTAAAAACCAATTAATTGCCATAACTAAATATCATATTGTATTTTCATGATTCAGTACAGAATCATAGCAAATGTTAGACTTCTTCAGGAAAATAACTGTGAAGGAGGCTTCAAAAATATTTGTGCAAGATGAACAAAAAGAACACTTGCATTATCTATGTCTATCGCTTAGCTGTATGAAGTTTTAGAAGTTAGGGGGGAAATGTTTGACTAACTTGAAATAATTGCACGATTGTGTTTGTTTTAAAACCCTGCCAATGCATTTGATTTACATTGATATTCTCTTTGACCAAATGGGGCATTCTGAAATGTGTTTATATACTTAACACCTGAAGTTAAAATATTTTACAGATGACCACTATGCCAAAGCCTGCAAAAGGACATCAAACAATTGCTTATCTGGTGTTTCAAGTATGCCTATAAGGTGGGTGTCAATGAACTCTAGAAGCAAATTAATGACTGGATCCCCTACTCATTTTTTAGCCATGTTGAAGGTCGATGGAAACCACAAAATAATAAGCACACAACGAACAGATCAGCCACAGAGAGCTTTTCAAAATGTCTTCTACCAATCACAAGACTGGAAACTGCAGTTTCAGTTGATTTGAGAAATTGTTATCTGAGTCTACAATCAAATGACATTTTGACAATTTGTCAAAATATGAGTAATTTATTCCTGAAGTAAAATGAAAATAAAATGCAAGTTGAGATAAATACAGTAAGCTACTTGTACAGTAAAGGAACCATATGGTATTGATAGATCTGTGTGAGTAACTAATGATCTAACAGAAATTTAATGCATTTCTACACTACGTCAAATTATTGTTAATTAACGCCTCTTCCCACTTTATGGTACAAAAGATGCTAACCAGTCTAAAGATCCCTTAAAGTAATATTCAACATTTTACCTCTTGTCTCTATATTTTTCCGCTTTCCAATGGCTAACATAATTTTCCTCCCCATGCAATTTATCACATTGCACAAAAATATACTGTTTTCTTACAACAGCACTCACTACCATTTATAACTCTCACCATGAAAACTTCTTCAAATTAATGCAGTTTACAAATCGAAGAACATATTATATCCTTTGTTTGAATGATAGCTGCCAAAATGGAAATATTTCTAAAAAACCTAACTCTGTAATTACTTACTATACAAAGCACCAATTCATCATTATTATCATGATAACTAACAAAAGCACTAAAAAATATTTAACTTATTATTATAACAATCATTGTAATAGCACAGTCGTGAATTTCACATGAGCAGGATAGCAACACAAAAATTAAAAATCAAACGACTTCTTTTAATTAGTACTATAGGCATCAGATAATATACAACACTTTTTTCAGATTATTTACAGTATACTACTGCCATCAACTGTTTTAACAGCAACAATTTTTACCCCAACTGTTTGTGTTTGAAACCATGTGCAGCAATCACTGATTCTTTCAATACAGTCCTTTTAAGGTAGATTGAATACGCAGTATATTTTGCATGTACTTTGACATGAAAAGATATGAGTTAACTATTAATTCAGCACTGCAGGCAGATATGAAGCATAGTTACCCTCACATTTGCAACCTGCTTAGATCTGACAAATTCACTTCCTTAAAAAAAGTCAGTCCTTAGGATTACAATCTTAATTAGGGGTAAATTTATGCACAGCAAATCTTGTGTATCCAACATTTCTGCCTCTCTTCCCATTGATTGTACCACTTGCTTCCAAAGACATGCCTTGTTAAATTTACAGGTGAGCACTGGCTAATCCTAGTGAAAAGCAGCAAATTCATCCATCAACTGCTTCCATGAAATTCAAGGTTTGTACTCAGCACCTTGGACTGCAGTAGCAATAGAGTTTATTATCTTGTATAGCATACAAACATGACATTAAACTGTGACTTCACGGCTGCCACTTATTGTTCTTCCATTTACACTTGACTTCACATAAGTTGCTGAAACTCGTGGAGGAGCAGTAGTTACTGGGACAGAAGATCTGCCATCTTGAGACCTCATCTGATGACTATTTCTATCTCTACCATCTCTGCTATCATCCTGAAAATATTAATCATAATGTTCTAAAACATAATTCAATATAATAAAATGACATCAACCTAGTGTTTAGTGAGCTTAATCTCAACTTAAGTCACACTAGATTTAACCCATTCACCTCCAAAATATGAAAGGAAATTTTCAGACATCCACATATATCTTTGTTGGCTTCTCCTGAGAATTTAGTTTTAAATTCAAGAAAATCCTTTCAACCTTTACATCCAAACTTCAGTATGCTTATTCTCTGTACTGTTTTCTATGGATATCCCATGAAATTAACAAGGAGAATTGAGAGCTTCTTTCGTTGGCAATTCATTTTGTTTATTCTCATGACCTTACAGTTCAAGTATAGCAGCAGTACTGTGGGAAGAAATTAGATGCTTGTAACTTCTAGGGGTTAAAGGATTAATTGAAAATTTTCCTGCTTCCAATGACTAAAGGGATTCTAAACAGAGTGTGTGGCAGAATTCAATCAAAACCACACAATCCCTAACATCCTGCATCATCCTACAGAATACTCATGTGACATGTTTACATTTCTACTGCATTGTAAGTTTCTAGGAGAATCATGCATATTAACATAAGATAAGCTCTAGTCTGTAATGAATAGTGGGGTGATTTTCTGAAGTGTGTTTGTTTTCCATGTAAGGCTCTAATACATCAAAGGGTACATGCATTTTTTCCCAGACTCCAGCAAGAGCCCTGCATAAGATGTACCTACATTCTTGACAGTACCTTACCCCTTTACACCCAAACATCACTATGCATAATTTCCATGCTGTTCTCTTTACATTTCTCATGGTACTGAAAAGGAGAATTTGTTTAATAAAACGATTGAAAGCTTCTTCAGCTGGTGATCATTTCCTGTATTCTGATGACCTTAGTATTTGATTCAGTAGTAACAATGTAAGGAAAAATTAGATGCTAGTCACTCTGATGGTCTTAGGGTTGACCTGTGGTGAGAACTAAAATGCAGGAATTCAAATAATAAGTAGCCTGTGCAGTTCATTGTGGTGGTATACCTGTGACTTTTGATTGGAGTGATTACTTGTCACCTCAACTTTAACTTCAGTTAACTCAACATCAACAGATTTGTTTGCATCCTTTTCTTTCTCCTTTTTCTTCTCTATTCTCTTTTTGTTCTTAGTGGATTCCTTGGCTACATTTTCCATATAACCAATATACCTACACAAACAAAAATTTTAAAAATATTAATGGTTGTGAAAATCTTTAAAATATGTGTAATTTTTCGTGCTTTGACTTCTTTCCACAACTGAAAAGGATAGAACAGCCTGGAGAGTGAGAGAGAGAGGGAAAGGAAGAGGCCTTTCATTCCAACAAGAGAGGAAGAAAGAATAATAATGATGACTCAGAATTTTCCTCTGATAATAATTTGAGCAATGTACTAGCTACAACCCTTTTGCAACCAGCCATTAGATAGAGAACCATTCCCAATTCCCTGGAAATCCAGTAATTAACTCTAACCCAGTAGCTGCTATTGATTTATCCTCTACACCCTAACATCAATGTGCACATTCTCCATACTGTTTTCTATATTACTAGTCTATCCAATACCAAATTCTCTGATTTAACATCATAAGAATTGTATAGTAGACAATACGGCAAAATTACTGATGAGATCTCAGGATAAAGGGCGAAACATCATTTAACTGCACATCATTGACTTAAGAAAATATAAAAGCTCCTCAGTATGGAGATCAGTATGCTTATGAAAAATTGACCCCAAAACTCCTTACTTTGAATATTGAGAAGAACAAAGTGTCACCAAGCAGTTGTTCTTACAGCCTTTATCAAAAGGATTATGACCACTGCGGAACTTTCCTGTCACCTTGGAAAAGATGTAATAGACAATCGGAGGTTACTTCAATTTCTTATGAAATAAATTATAAATGAATAGTTTGTTTGAAAAACAGCCACTGCTATTTACTAAGTTATCTGGACTTTGCCCATGTTACTGCTCCTAGGGAAGAAATGGCCTTGATTAAAACCTAATTTTGTAACATTTCTAGTGGGTTGGTTGTACCTTTTTTCAAATACTTTCAGCATCTAAATTTAACTTTTTAAACAAAACAACAGTATGAATTCCAAATGGGGTTCCATTGAAATATTTAGAAAATTGTGAACTTTATCCAAAATATATATGCTTCAAACCTTTCCATTCTGATGACAAAAACCCATAACTTTGAGTGTGATTGTAGATTCAGGATATTTAAAGAAAATCACATGGTTCATGCCTCTATTGATGAAATCAGAAATAATCCTCAAATTTGATGCTCAATAAATCATTAGAAATAATAAGAAAAAATTAATGTAAAATGTCATTACTTGTTTATACGAGTTAATACATCATTAGACTCTTTAAATTGCCTTAGTTATCACCTGTTCATTAGTTGTGCGTCCCATGGCCACCAGTCCAATGTGGAACACAGTTAATCCAATCACTGGAATAGACGTCAGTCCACACACCACCATAATAGCTATTCTGTGTCAGAAGTTAAGGTGGCAAACATACATGACACCCACAAACATAGGGATGACTTGAACACAGCAAAATGTTGATTTTATGTAATTATTGGTTAACTAAACTGATTTATACAATTACAGAAAAAAGGTTAAAACACTGCTAATAAGTGAATAACTTCCTCATTCAAGTGAAATGTAGAGAATATTAAAACAACTCTCAAAAAACTCATCACTCTCATCCTATGCCATTGCACTGGCCATAAGACTTATAGACATTACTTTTTTCTCCCAGAGTACTGTGTGCTGTATCATTTATTGTTGATAACATTTACTTTAAAGCATTTCCTTGGCTAAGTATACAAGTCATGTATATCAATACACAAAACATTTTTGTCTTTCTCATTTGATACCCAGGAATGATCAATCTTCCTATATTTAATTGACAAATCAAATCCCCAAGATGACTGATTAAAACATGAAAGTTAATGCCTGGTTATATTGACCTGACCAGGTCTTAAGTTTCACACTTGACAATTAAAAGTCTGTATGTCAGTCAAAAAGAAAGAATTACAATTGAAAGTACCTGGTCCTTAAGAGAAAGCCACAGGAATAAAGAGCAGCCAAATTTTGTTCGAAACATACACTGTAAATGTGCTGTGCATGCCTCCGTTGATGTAAAAGATATCAGTAAGAATTTAATATCAGGGTAAGGATACGCCACTGCTGCTTCCCTCAATTCATCCTTTTTCTCAAGAATAAATATCAAAGACAAGGCAAATACAGATATAATGTGAACAGACAGAGAAAACACAAAGAAAAAGAAATATCTATAATTTCTCCTGCCAATGCAGTTATCTACCCAAGGACAATGATGATCAAAATTCTGCAAAGAGAAAAAGGAAAATATGTCTTATCAATAAAGTATTTCACTGGAATTGTTGCCAGACCTGGAACAAGGTCACTGGAAATTATTCTTTAACCCTACCACTCTCAAGATCTCATTAGTAATTCTCCTTGCTATATGGTATACAGTGCTTGTGATATTTATTGGATCAACTAACAATCCTCTAATTGATATCTTGCTTTATTCTTATCACTTGCCTGCTTGATATTGTATTGATATTGTGGAGAGAAATTCTGTTTTGGTCACTCATGGAAGTAAAAGGTTAACCAAAGTGAAGATAATATAACAACTTTTGGAGAATGACTAATTCCACCAGCAATGTTGTTGAAACATTTCTGCTCAATACACAACTAGATTTCACTTTCCTCCTTTCAGTATTAGCTACAACAAAACTGTGGTGCTTTTAACAGTTCAAACTTGAAGTTGAGCAAGTAATTTCATGAAAGCATAGACTGGTAGAGATAATAGTAGTAGTAATGTTGATGATAATAAACCCTTACCTCAATACAATTGTTACAAATGCTACAATGTGAACATCGTGGTGGTCTGTAAAACTTGCAGGTATCACACCATTTCATGCGAACTGTAATGCCATTGATATCAACATTCTTGTATAGAGGAGCTCTGAAGTCATCCTCTTGCTCAGAAGTTGATGTTTCTTCTGCAAAGCAAATATCAGATGTAGGCTACAGATATGCTACACCAGTAGTTAACCTAATTATTTATTACAACAAAAATTTTATTAGTTTTACCCTTAACCTTTCAAGGAAAAATATAACACAGTTTTCTGTTTCCTTTTAAGGTCCCAAGTATTTCAGTACCCTAACTTGCAAAATTAAACACTTCAATTCTAGTATCCTTTTGATAATATACAGCAAAATTCTCAATCAAGAATTATTTACTTCTTCCTTTCCTTTTTTATTCTTTTCCCCTTGATCTGAATCTGGCTTCACACCTCTACATCTTGTTTGATGTTCCATATCAATGCAAACTTTTGTTCTTTTCAGAGGAAATGTAACATCATATAACTCTTGTGGTTTCATATAGGTTTCCTTACGTTACATCTTAGCTTATCATGCTTCCTTAGAAATTTTTATTGTAGTGTGGCAAATAAATCAATCAATAAATAAAAAACCTTACAACTATCTTTCTTTTTGGTCACAGATTTTATTGAAACAAGTCTATATGACTTAACTATTCACTCACTTATAGAAAGACACCTATATTCACTTAATAGCGCTTGCATATCAGAGCAAAAGATTGTTTGCTTAATTACCTAGGAGCAGCAAATTTCAATGCCATAAATTTCATGTTGAGGAAAAAAAAAAACTTTCATTACACAATCATGAAGAAAAAACCATAAACAGACAGGTATATTGAAAATATACACAAAGTAAATGGATACAAAATTATTAACTGATGACTGCATGAGTCATGCCTAAACATGTCTTTAAAAAGTACTATCATGAGTTTTTAATTTATTTTTAAGTATTTTTTTTGGTAGTTAAAACAATTACATCATGTCTGACACTAAATCTGTAAACAATATAACACAATGTTTTAAGTATCAATATCTGTCTCAGTCCAGAGATATAGCATGATCCGTTGATACATGTCATTATTCCAAAATAAAAGTAAATTGTGGTCTTTATAAATGATTCAGGATAACATTTCACTTCCTTGCAGCAGATGTCTATTTGGGAGGAATTCGAATTCATCGAAGTATCACATTTCTTGTTCGTGTGACCTGCTTAATTGAGTTTGTTCTAACAATAACATGAGAATTTAGCAATAAATAACTAAGCGAGATTAAATGGTTAAAACTTTAAAAGGCCATGGCGTATGTGTGCTGCGCTTGTCGGTATCGTTAACGTGTTTTTTCGTCTCAATATTGAGGTTTCCAAGAAATTGCGTCCGCTGTTTTTCTTAATCATTTAAAATAACGTTAGGCTTTTCTAGACAGTTGTGTCAAGCCTTTCTCCGTCTATAAAACGAAGGAACGGGAAATAACATACATTGTGGAAAGCAGCTGCAGGGAGCGTTTATTTTTCCCGTCTTTCGGAAATTTACTCTAAAATCGGTTATAGTTGAGTTTCAACCTTTATTATAAATAACGCTATGAAAAGGAGCCGTTCACAAGCAAGGGTAAATAAACAATAATTATAACGTTCTACCGTGGCCGTCTGGAGAGACCCCTGATTGTAAGTTAAGTTAAAAATTCACTATTTACAGCAAACTTACCTCTGGGAATTACGCCAGGGTCTCTTAGTGAAGCATTGGCGAAACTGGCCAAAACTATCAAAGTAAGGATTCCATCATAGACAGGGATAGCAATGGAATATTCATTTGCCAAATGAGGGCAGCTAAAAAGGAATAAATAAAACTTGTCATCAACTGAAATCCTCCAAGGCTGGGCGCTTCGCGTGGGCATGATCACAGCAAAAGCACTCGAAACACGAACTCAGAAACCTTCAATTCTTACACGAACACGAAGAACAGAGTTGAGGTTCCAATGAGGAGCAATGCTGCACATAGCAGTGGAATTTGTTGAGAAGAAAACTTCTTGCAAGGCCGAGAACGGGACATTTTCTTCGTTCCCTTTTCTCGGCCCTGATCTATGAATTATTTTTTGAAGAATACCCAAGCCGATTGTACTGAGCATGCGCAAATTCCTAATTTCGATCAGCGGTTTTTCTAGAAAACCAATATGGGCCCTGCGAATTCTTATGTTTAGCGACAAAGAATTTCTCCGGAAATTACAATTTGAAGAGATTTTGAAAAACAGGAATTTATTTTCAAATGTATTCAGCCGGAGATAATGAGGAGTTGAAATGTTTCCGTCGCGAATGGATGCAAGAACTCAGCAAAACAAAACAAGATATACAAGTTCACAAGGGGAATCTGGAAAAATGTCAAAATTTCAAACAAGGCGACATTGAGAGAGCGTTTGTTGATTTCAAAGAGGAAGTACGTCATTTTCATCCTGTAGGATGCTCCACGGATAAATCGTGCTCTGTAAAATTTCCTAAGACGACAGAAGAAAAATCATCTGTCAATGTAAATGATGATATTGTTCTTTTGAATTTACCGCAACCTCAAACTGGAGAGGTTAACAATGACACACCGAGTGACTCAAAAGTACAACAAAAATTGTTCTCTGAAAAACTTGTTAAAAGAAAGAAGAGTCTACTAGATCAACTGATAGAAGACATTGATGAAATTACAAGTATTCCTTTCTTTGATTTGAGCTTACCCAAAGAAGTGGGAGTACAGATTTTCACTGACTTGGGAATCAAAGACCTTTGTGCTTGCGCTCAGGTTAGCAAGGCCTGGAAAATTCTGGCAGAGGATGAACTGATATGGTACCATGTAGGTTGTAAACTAGGTTATGTTCAAAAGAGACACTCTTCCACTATAGACAGAGAAAACTGGAAAAGTTTTGTACGAGATAGCATTTTAGAGGAAAGAGAATTGAGAAGGAACTGGAAGGAAAGAATATGCAGATTGTCCAGTTTGGAATTTGAGAGAGGTTTGCTGATGAATAGCTTTCTTTCTTGGAAAGAGCAAAACTCCTTTTCTTGTCTCCCATCTTTTAGGGAGAGTTAGTTAGTGCTAGGATTCAATGTTTGATTTGGGTGGGATCAAAGTGGATGGAGAGGGGAGGGGAGGGGAGGGGAGGAGAGGGGTGGGACAAGGATAGATGAAAATGTTTTTCCTCTTCATTCCCCTTCCCCCCTTATTCCTTTTGTCCAAATTTGAACAAGACAAGAAGGATGAGAAAAGAACAAATTGTTTTATTTTCCCTTCTCTTCTCCCTTTTTCCTCTTCATTGAAGTGGACAGAGTGAAGGAATCATCTTTCTTGTCCCCCTTCCTCATCAACATTTCTCTCTTGCCAGGAATGTGTGGATAGGAGATGGGGGTAAAATATTTCAACTTGTACCTACCCCCTCTCTCTCCCCCCACCCCCACCCCCACTTTTCCCTGGCCCAATAAACCCCTCCCCCCATTAGATTTTTTTTCTCTCCTTAACCTTCCTCGTCTTAAAAAATCCAAGATGGTGGCCAAACTTTTTATGAAGAAATGAATGCAAAAATATTCTCACACTGCAGGCTACTAACCTTACACCCCTGGACCTTCAATCAGCCACAAAACTGTTGACACATTGATCTTTTCAACCCCCTTTTACTTCAGTCTTTCTCTTTTGCCCTTGATAAGTTACCCCTTTGGCCCCCTTTGACACAAAACAATGTCCTATCATAATTCCATGAACTTTTAGCCAACATTTAATGGGGAAGGGGGTCTTGTTAATGATTTTGAGTGTGGTAGAAACAGGTGTGTTATTCTACCTATGAATAAAACTCTTCAAACATAACATGTCAACTAATTTTGATGCTGATTGTAGCTACATTCTTTAGTTATGCAATACTGTCAACATAAATCAAGAGAATTGGCTGTGCACTCTGGAATTGTCCTATAACTAAAATTTATTCCATTTAGTAAAAAAATTAACCATCAGTCTTTGGTTTTGGTCATTCCACAAACCCTGTCTCTATTATTAGACTAGCAATGCACAACAATCACATGTATATTAACAGATGATATTACCAGGACTCAAAATTATAATTACACAACAAAATTTCCACAAGTGGACATGTCATACACGCAGGCAGTTCTTTCTGGTGGACATCATATTTCAGCCTCATTCACACAAGATCCTGGCATCTTTATAGTTTCATAAGCAGACACTTTTCATAAGCAAGCATTTTCCTAGTCCACCAGAAAACTGCTTACCAGATATTATGCTGTAATTCAGAATCATTTCTAACCAACCAATCCTCATCCTTGATGGTTTTTATCCCCACAGGTGGAGGTCTCTGTGCTGTTTCTGTCCATGGAAATTTCATTTGTTCAGGATACTCAAGTGGTGCAGTCGTTGTATGGGAAGGAGATGCTGAAAATGTGTCAAGTTACAGAGAACTGATCTCATCTGATTCAGTGAATTCACAAAGACAGAGAGTGCATGTCACATCAACTACCATCAACCAGAAGTTGTGTGTAGCTGGGTTTGACAATGGTATCACATCTTAAGATAATTTTGTGTTTTATTGAGTCAATATCTTTGAGTTACATGTAATAATTTTTTCAGTTCTCATTCATTACCATTCATTCATTCATTCATTCATTGCCATTATCACTCATTCGTTACTTGTAATTAGGTTGAATGAAGGACAGCTCTTCCTCCCTGAGCAATTTTGTTCATCTGTTTCTGTATTACCTTTGATGTCACCCAAAAGGACTTGTACTCAAAGCGAATGTGTCCATCAATTTGAAGCCAAAGCAAATTCTTTACCTTTAATCACCTCTATAGTAAAAGATAAAATGTGTGTTATGCTGGAAAGATTTGTCATTTCAGGTTCAAATTCCCTACCCCACATAGGCAAAGTTCAAATTCTCCATCCCTGGGTGTGGATCACAGTCAAATGCCTTTGGGTTGCCCAGGTTGGGGGGAGAGGGGGGCCCCCTTGGAATTGATGAGTGCATAATATTTCATGACAAGGAAAGATTTGCAACTATACAACACTCAGCTAATTTCTATCAAACAACTGAATTAAATACTGGTACTGTTTCCCACAGTACTAAATTACTGACACTTTGAACTCATAGGTGATGTTTGTGTATGGTCCCATAACTTGAGTTCCTCACCGCTGTACCATTTTCACTGTCACGAATCTGTTAAGGGTGTTTCATTGGCCATAAGTGGTCCACTAGCATTTGTAGCCCTGTCAGATCATGTACTCAAGGTACATACCAGTGATGTCAATGGACGGTGGTCATGTGTAGAATCAAGGAATTATGAGAAGGTAAAACAACCTCAAAACTATTAAAACTTTCTCCAGTAATGAAAGCATCTTGTATGGAGAGATACTCAACTCTGATGACTTTTATAATTTCTTCCACAGATTGGCCATGCCATGTTTATCCCAAACTCTGCTTCACACTCATTACCTGAACATGTTGCCATAGCAACTCAAGATACTGTGTCAATCCTGGCACCTGGCAAAGGTCTTCTATCAACAATGGATCATGTGATTGGTGGAAAGTTAACTTGCATGGACTGTACTCCAGATCAGCTTGCAATTGGTGTGGGTTCGTATGGATATGGAACCCTCGGAAACAGAGTAATTTTGTTGGTTTATCAAAATCACAATGTAGCTTACTTGTAAGCAAATGGGCAAAGCCTACCAAAGTGGTTCATGGATAGTAATTACTAAGGCAAAACCAAATCAAAGAGTTGTTTATTACAAGCCCAAAAAGGAGAAAAAGAGCTAAAAAAACTAACAATAAGTTGAAATCCTTCAAAATGTTCAAAACCTTGGACATAACAACACAATTAGCTTGGGTATAAAATTGTTAACAATTCCCATTTTAAGATAGCAATTGTTTGCGGCTACAGTTTTATGAATTTGTAAGTTTGGCATACACCTTTGGTGATGGTCTACCTCATGAAGAACAGAGAGTGCAGCCTTTTTGAATGATCAAATTTCCCTCCTAGTGACTGTGAAATATGTGAAAGAAAAAAATCGTTTTTATTTTTTATTGTGTACCTCAAGTTTAGTAACAGTGTCACCTGAAACTCAGAATAAGTTAGTTAGTTAGTTATACCCTCAGCTCTTCCAGGAGCATAGGCCATCAAAGCTTTTCCTTCTCTGTTTTGTCCAGTTCTTAACTAGCTTTTTTTTGCATGGTCCAGTTGTGGTCCATCTCAGCCTGAACATCTGACCGCCAGACTTTCACAATCAAGAAGAATTTTGTTTTGAAAAAAATAAAAGAAGGTTCTGTGCGTGTGTATTTTGTCACGATGTTGTCAGCAAACCGACTTTAATTTATTTTTCTGTAATTTTTAGGTGCGCCTTTATAGTCTAGAAACCTCAAAAATGATTTCCATATTGGGATCTCACTATCGCGAGATCACTTGTCTTGATCTAGCCAATTGCCCTCCACATCGTCTCGTGACAGGCAGCTACGATTGCAGGGTACGCGTGTTTGACCTGCGCAGTGAAAAGATGGCGCTTTCATTTCACTTGGGACACAAAAGAGCTGTAACTGCGGTGCAAATGGACGATTGGAAAGTGGTCAGCGGTGCAGAGGATGGAACGTTGGTGGTCTGGGACCAGCGGATGACGTCAACTTTATGGACGACTCATGCGCGACACCCTGTGAGACTCTGTAAATTTCAAGGTCCCCGGATGATCACGGCGAACATTCCATTGGATAGAACACCACGTGATAATCTTTGGTATGCAGATGATTTGATTCTTCATCGACGTCATCGAGGAGTCATTCGCACGTTTGACTTCTCGGCGAGCAATGCCACAGAGGGAATCCCGGAGATTTGCTCTTCAAATTATGACGACACCAGTGGGTACAACTACAATATTAAACTGAGCGTGCCATACGACAGTATAGAGATGTAGGGCTTCTGACAGAACTTGCATTTTCTTCTTTGGACACAGTCCCGTAGTTAAAGTTGCAAAACTAAGAACATTTTATCTCGTAGAGATTCAACTACTGACGATTTGCAGCCCCCTTTTGGTAGCGATTACATAACTCTTGGAAAGCAATTCTTAAAACCTACAACTCCTCTTTGAGTCATTACGAATCAGTGAAGAGTCAATGTGGTGAAGACTACATACAAAGTATCGTTCTCCTCAGTGCAAGAGTGTTTCTTTGACTTCAGTTTGCTCAGGTCCGGTTGAATGACGGCGAAAATTTTTCCTTTTGAACCATCTGAGTTACCGAAGCTGCCTTTATTCCAAACTGTGTCATAAGTCCAACATGAATACACTACATTGCTGATGGAGACATTCTAAAGATTGTTTACACCTGTAGATGTTTTAGTCCGGGAGCGAGCGCGAGAAAAAAAAACAGAGGGGAATAAGGAGAGGGATTTACTAAGAAAGAGGACCCTTGTAAGGAGGTTACACTCGCCTCCTTGCCCCTCTCGACACTCCTTCCTAGACCTCCTCCAAATACCAAGAGTTTGGCACAGACTAGAATCTGCAGATTTTAAGAGAAAACGTCTGAGGTCGCAATCAGTATTTGTCTTCTGATTAGGCACCGTATGAGCGAAATGAGCAGAAAAAAACATATTTGAGGCTTCAGCCACTCTTTGACTTTCTCCACAAAAGGCTCCGTCCTTAAAAATTGTGCCATAATGCTTATTCAGAGTGTGATGTTTCGCTACCAGAGGCTTATTCCTACCATCGTCCCAAAGTCAACCTGAAAAACCTATCTTCTACCTTACTATAGGCGTGGTGATTTCCAATGGGAGAACCAGTCACAGTTCAGTGTCCTTGTGGAAACACCGACAAATTTCTGTCATCTGAACATGTGGCATGATACATCTTTACTGCAATGCACCTTGTCTTTTGTTTACAGGTAGCTCCTAAAACCGAGACTTTCTTATATAAACGGATTTTTGATTTTGCAAGAATTCTTTGATGAAGTAAATGCCTCTTTTTGATGTGTTGTAGAATTAAAACATTCTTGGACAGTGCTCAGTCAGCTTGACTGTTGTCCTGAAAGGGATCAGGATCAAAACTAGTTTCCAATGCGTCTCTTCTTTCCAGGAAGAGCTCAGAAAGAATGAGTGTCTTGACTCTCATTCACAACTGACCAGACTGATAAAGGAACCACGGGCTCAAATTTATAAGGAAATGACCAGTAAAGGGTAAATGGCAGAATGGGCCACCTTGGCCAAAAAATATTTTATTTTACGTTAACCTCTAGCCTTTTAAAACCGCTGGCAGGTATGGGACTATGGACGACGACTCCCCGTACAAAGCTTTGCAGAATGATCCCTCCCTTCCACCCGAACTTAACGCGTGACTCAGCTTTAAGTCGCGCGCCAGTAATCTTGTATCCGTAGATGGTTGAGAAACATTTAATATTTTCAAGAGCATCTTATAAAACTGATCTTAAGTGCATTTTAACATCGCATTCCTTCTAATCATGTCAAGTGTTATTACTCCAAGTTCAAAGCAAAGCTTTATCTCGTCAATCATCGCCGTCTAATGGAATGTCTGCCGACTGGATCTTTATCGCCCTCAGACTAATGAATTCCGGAACCGCCATATTTTATCGCAATCAAAAAACGATTGTAATAAAATCTCAGGTTGAAGCTCTTGATAAGGTGGTTATGGGTTCAGATAATCTTGAATGTCAGCGCCATCGTGGCTTGCTCCTTTGTCATCGAGCGTGCAAAAGGTCACCTTCAACGCAAACTCGTTTTAAATGATGCTCGAAATCGACGTGGGTTGAAATGATTTCAAGACCAAAAGTGTTTGAGCAGTAACTGCCCTGCACAAAATTAACGTGAATCCAATCGAAAACGACTCGATAAAACCTCGCCCTGATAGTGAACCCATTGCTTAGTTGTAGAGAGGAAAGCATGAAAATCTGGATCTATGTTAATATCTGACCAACTGCGCGCCTACCCCTCCCCTAGACCAACCGTAGTGGTAAACCTATCTTAGATTAAAATGACCGTTGATGAGCTATGGGAGGGGTATGTGCGCAGTTGCTGACGGACATTGATCCGAAAATCGCATCACAATGGGTCCGCACAGGAGAAAAAATGCTGAGGCCAAACATGTGGAAATCTGGCATGAAGTCCCGGCCATGGCTGACTCCCATTTTTTTTTTTGAGAAATAGCGACATAACAAAAAAAAAAGGCAAAACAAAACAGTCAAAACAAACAAAAATAATGATCTTCGGTTGTTGATTATTTGGTTTCGGAGCAGATTGAAAAAGTGTAACGGTGTATTGACATTACTACTCTTAAATCAAAAGCGAACTGAAGGAATTTGAACAACTTAACTTTCAGCAGAGCAGTTCTTCTCTTCAATGGATGTGGGAAACTAAGGGTGAGTTGGAAGTTAGATTAAGTCAGTTTACACGACCCGGCATTGCCCGGCCATAAAGGAAAATGAAAATTGTAGAATTGCATGCAGTTTTTAATTGCTCAGAGAACAGCAAAAGTTAGAAAACACCGAAGAAAAGGTTGTTTGATGTTTGCGTTGACTCTGTGGACACCTCAGAGCAAGCCGGGGTAGAGAAGGGGGGAGGGGGCAGTGGCATTCGCCTTTCTCGACTTGAAAGATCCTCGTGTGAGTGGCAAATGTGAATGGCGCGTACATGACGCTGTACGACTGGAAGTGACTTCGTTTCGAGGGTGACAGTAGGCGCCAGAATTCATGCGGGGCGAACGAGGTTTACCATAACTAAATTTGTGACCGTACATTGACAAGCGCCAGGTTCGTCACGTTAAGGCGTAAAGCTTTTCAGCACGCAATCGATTTCTTAAAAAATTTTTCAGGGATAATCTGTCAAATTTTCTCTCCACTTCTCCATATTTTTATTGTTGTAAAATAGCTTAACTAGGAATGAAGGAAATACAAAATCTTTTTACATCAACATGCGAAAGTTCTTCATGTTCCAATGTTGAATCAGTCTGGCCTTTACATGCCGTGAAGGCTGTGAGAAACTTACATAGGCACGCAAGGTGTGCAAAATAAAGTTGGCGAGTCATAAAAACTGACTCTTTCGAGCTATTCATCTCCAATCCGTTTTAAGTACTTCATCCCTTTCCATACTTATTTCCTCAAGGTTCATTCAGATATTTTTGGTATTTGACTTCTTCCACAAATCGTTACCTTAAGTTCTCTTTAAATTAAAAGCAATTTGCTAAATAATTTAAGAAATAATTTACTGAGCCTCTTGACTATAAATTTCTTGGAAATAATGTATACAATACTAATCGAGGCATTAATCCGATGAGTCGCTACATAACCTGCGAGAAGGCCCCAGCCTCATTACCAATGCCAGACCCCTTGCAGAGCTCTCACCGTCTTGCATTGCAGCCTCGTTCTTTCCCGCGGCCAAAGAAACGCTTCCACCGAAGCGCGGGATCTTCTCGGAGATAAGTCTCTACACGAATACTTTGAAGAATACTTTATTGGGGTCAGACAAAGGCAATCTGCTTTGCAGCTAAAGAAATAAATTACTAACTTAAATTTGAGGGGAACTTATGTTCTTTGAACAAGTTCATCGCCTGCGTTCTTTGTTGAACGCGGTTGTAGAAGCAGGTGTTGATCTGAAACAGGTGATTTGACAAATTAGCATGTTCAACCAAAGCTGGCAGAGAGAGGTTTAACACGGCTTAAAAACTGACACAAAAACACAAGTATTCGTTTGAAATGCGTCCAAGAAGTGTAAGGCCTTTATCATTAGAGGAAGGTTTTCTCGCTAAAAAACGATTTAAGATTCTGAATCGGCAAAATCTATTTCCCAGATTAAGAAATCCTTTAAACTAAAACGATTAACATGGGGGTTGTTAACATAATTTTAGCGTTTTTCGCGTCTTTTTGCGAAGGAAGAGCTTCAGACAAATTTTCATTAACAATCGAGGTTTTGTCATCAGAATATCGACGAAAATAGAAACTTCTGTCGGTTTTGTTGAATAATTCACTTTTGGAAATTAAACTGTTGCGGAGAATGCCTTTTGCCAAAATCTGAACCGACACGTTAGTAAATCGCTGTGTTATGCGGGTTTGTGTCCGACAGTAAGGAGCCAATTCGAATGATCAAAATCTGTGGTTGCCCATTTTCGCGCTTGGAGAGCCTCTTAGAGGCAGATGGCACAAGAAAGTGAATTTTCTTTGCACCGGCTTTTCACTGTGATTGCGGCGTTATGTTCTACGTTTGTCTCGAACATGCCACTAAGTGCAGGAGAATACAAAATTCTCATTAACATGCGCTAACTGTAGGGCCTTTGTTTTGAAAATCCGTATGTAAATAAACACTTGCAAATGGGAGTGTTTTGACATGTTTTAGTGACAACAACATAAGGTTTATCACGAGATAAAGTAAATCTCGGCAACAAAAGCTTTTCCGTTTCGATCGGAGTCTTACAGCCGCCTGCTTTACTGATAGCCGTGATACTGATCGAATTCGGCGTAAAAAATGTTTTGGCCGTCGGAAACATCTGAAATCCAATATTTAAGCGCACTGCGGTATTTCAAGGATGCCACGACTTCCTTTTCAATGTCACCGATCACGAGTTGTTCAGTTCAGCGACGATACGTTCGTGGTTGAATCGTTCGGAGACTAGGAGGCGCTTTTGAGCTCATGATAGCAGTCAAAGGGAACAATAGCCAGACAAAAGATGTTCAAATTGTGCGATTTTTTCGAGTTTACATAATCCTAGTCAAACAATGGTGTGTTGAAAGTTTGGCTCGCGCCCACAAAGGCTCTCAATGTCATTGGCTTTTGTCAGAGTGCTGTCAAATTTGAACTGTCAATTCCTTTTGACAGGCGGAGTCAAATTATATCAAAAGGAGAGCGCGTAAATGTGTTGTCTTTCAACAAGCTAATTGACATCTAGCATGGCGGCCTAAGTGGTTCTATGCCGCGCGCTTTCATCCGTCCACTTTACAATTCCGTGTGCCAAACTTTATGCAAATTTTGACCGCGGAATAAACTTCAGCGTCGGTTTTTAGAAAATCCGCAATACTCCCTCTTCCATCGCTTTTTACCGTCCCGTTAAGCAGCTGGTACAGTGCAAAGCACCACCCACCGGGCACGTAGAAGAGTTACTTGCATAAATTTCACGCACACAGCACCGCACTTTACATAAACGTACATACACCCGGACAAGAAGAGGAAACGAAAGCAGCGACTGACTCTTCTTGGCTTGATGAAGGCACAGATCTGCAACATGGTTCAACAGTGCGCGGGATGTGAACTGCCCATCTCGGATAAATTCCTTTTGAAGGTTCTGGATCGTGTCTGGCATGTACAGTGTGTCCATTGCTACGACTGCAAATGTGCACTCACAAATAAATGCTTTTCCCGTGAAGGAAAGCTGTTTTGTAAGAATGATTTTTACAGGTACGTTGCTCACAATCGGTCGAAATTTCACGTCCGGCAGCTGAACTTTAGTTTTCGCGAGCTCTGTGGTAAGCAGCCAGACGATTAATTCGATCATAGTGAATTGAACGGTCTAACTACCCTGTTCTTACTTTCAAATCTTTAGGCGCTACGGGACAAAATGCGCTGGATGTTGTCTAGGGATCTCGCCGAACGACATGGTCCGCAGAGCTAAACACTTGGTCTTTCACGTGAAATGTTTCAATTGTTCCAGCTGTAACCGGCAAATTTTGACCGGTGATGAATTGTATTACGTCGGAGAAAGTAAATTCGTTTGTAAAGAGGACTACTACCAATCACACTTCCAGTCGAAGCAATCCGGTGAGTGCAAAGGGAATTGGTTTGTTTATTAATATACAAACGGTTATTTAATCTTAATAGATCTAATTTTTGTGTGCATGTGTACGTTGTGTTGTATCATCCACAGACTCGGATTCCGAAGAGAAAGATTTAAGTTACGGTTTAGACGAAGACCTAGATGTGGCGCTAGGCACCAAACGCCGCGGTCCGCGAACAACTATCAAAGCTAAGCAGCTAGAGGCACTCAAAGCAACCTTTGCCGCAACTCCGAAACCATCGCGGAACATCCGCGAAAAACTTGCGCAAGAGACGGGTTTAAACATGCGAGTCATTCAAGTCTGGTTTCAAAATCGACGATCGAAAGAGAGAAGGCTCAAGCAGCAAGGAGTCGCGCAACCAAACGCGACGCGCGCTGTACGATCAGGCCGGCGATCAAGAAGATCTAGAGGTGAAAACCTTGGAAACGAACCTGCCCCAAACAACGAACAGTCAATCACCACATCACATATAAATTACGCAGGTAGGCTTGGAACTAACTATGTTTACTCTTCTTCCGTGTTGCAGTTTTCTTTCAGGAAAGAAAAATAATCTTGCGGTTCCTATATTGCACTGCACGTTTGATCGTGTTTTGGACACGGTACGCTTTCACCTGACAGGCGACGTGGCGGAAAATATCGCTGAAATTTAAATGGATAGCGCTCTCGAGTTTGTATTTAGAAAGCACTCGAAACCTCTTCAACCTGATAACCAACTAAAGATCACATGACAATTTACCCTTGTGAACTGATGTGAAAAAACTTGCTCAGTTGCCCTTAGCGATGGAGAAATTTCTCAAGAACGTTTTAATCAGCGCTCCAAGATCGTGTCCCCAAGAAAGCTTCCTGATTGCTTAGTCATTGTTGCAGATGACTCAGGGGCAAACCATTAACCGAGCGTCGTACAACTGAAACTAAAAAATGTTTCCTCAAATTTTGGCAAGTGATCAAAAGATACTAAAAATCACGAATTTGAATAACTCGAAACCAGCATATCAACCTCCCATTGTTTTAAAAGGCATTATTCAACCATTTTGCCTGTCTTACATTTTTAGCACATTTATGAGAACCGACAGCTGCAGCAACAAATTTCGTGCAGAAACAACGAAGCTTTGACACAAAATGCGCTCAGCTAAAAATAGCGTTCAACATGCAACATGGAAAGCCTCACATCCAACGCAAGTTGGCAGGAAATGGCGAAATGGAAATGTTATTTATCTCAAGTTTTGTTTAGTGATAAGGGATCTACTGAAAAAAAAATTGTGCATCCCTTCTTTCTAAAACTGATTTTGTATGTACTAACTCAGTTGAGGCATTACAAGATTTCACAAGCCTTCGTATGGTGTTTCATATGAATTGGGCCTTTCACAATTCGCGAAAATTTGCGCTGTACGATGATTTTCTAAAGATTTCGGGTTACTTGTAAAACAAACTCCCCACTGTTAAAACCTTCCATTCTTTAATAATTCAGATGGTTTGGCATTAAGCTTTTGGAAGTCAAAAGATATTCCCATCAAAAAGCCCCATCTTTCCAATCAAACGAAATCTCTAGGGGACAATTTTAATTCGTTTTTCTGCGGGAGCGAGAACAGATTTTTCAAACCATACTTTAACGAATCTTTTCTATGGCAGCGAGGTAGCGCTTGTTTTGTTAATAATTCGACTCAAGTGGAGGTCAGACCATTAAATTTCAACAACGATCACAAAACTGAAATCCGACTGTCTGGACTGAGCTGAATATTACTCGATAGATTCGTGAGTATAAATTATCCAAGACAAAAAGTAATGTCGGTGTTGGAGAAGACAGAATTTTGGAATACCTATCGGATAAAAAAGGAAATTTTTATGGATGAAAACCAAAGGAAATTAAGGAAGGACTTTATAATTCACCGATGAATATCGACATTTGACTTTTTACCACCAAAGCGACTTAAGTATGAATTCATTTTACGTATATGCTATAATTTTCCTGTGATGTTTCGTTCAGTTTTTCTTTTCCACAATAATCCCGAGAACCGATATCAGTGGAATATTCTCCGTCAAATATCGTTACGTCTCAATATAAAAGCTCGCATTAAAATTGGGAAAGTTCTGCTTTCTATATTGTTTTAATATTTGACAAATACGTCAAAATATACATTCATATCTGCATATTTTGGAGTGTTGTAAGGTTCGCTTTTTTTGGAAAAAATATCTTTGTACACGTTAAGTGGCTTTTAAGGCGGTTGAAGAGGCACAATATTAAAGCACATCCGATAAAATGCCGCCTTCTTTTCTCATTTAATGGAAAAGGAATCCTGAGTTTAAGCCCACTTTGGTTTGGCTCGTGCTATCTCTTCAAAACCACAATGAGTTTGTTTTTAAATATAATTCAACAGAAATGTAGATTAAGAGAACTTTGTGAGGTATTCCGTGTTTCATTCTACAGATAAGGCGTTTTTAATGCGAATTTAAGGTTTGGTTTTATCACAGGATAAGCTTATTTGTTTGACTTTTCTCACGTTTTATTTATTTCTTTCCCACGTTTAGCTTCTCAAAGTGCACACTTTCCGGCGACGGCCTTTGATGAGTTTTACATGAAGGGTGATGCTGGGTTAGCGAGTGAAGTTCCCACGACAATGGATAATTCTCAAATGATTCAGAATCCTGGATTTAACAACCAAGGAATGATTCCGGTTAATTCTGTCAGTCTGGATAACAGCACGGGAATACAAATGAACCATTGTGGTGTAGGTCAGAGCCAGAATGGTGGACTTTACGACACTTCTGCCACAAGGCAACAAAACACAATACCTTCTACAGCCGAGGTTTGGTGAAAGCATCAGTGATTCAAAGGATTCATTCCCGAATTGTAAAGCTGCCAATGTATTGTATAGAGAGAAAAAGAAAGAGTTATTTAATGCATAGGAACAAAGCTTGCTTTCTCTTTGATAGTCTGCTTCGAGTTACCGGGAATCCGTGTAATCTGCTGAAAACAAAAAGGAACAAACCACCTCTAGTCTAAGTGGCGTACTATTTTTATTCAATCTGGCAAACCAGACCGAGCAAAACACCCAGTTATCGTTTCATCAATTAAAAATGCCGCTCGAGAGTTCGCCAAGCCATTAGGAAAGATTAAGTAAATAAAACAGTTTATTGCCTTGGGGCATTCAGCAACAACCATGTTATCTACTCAACTAGAAACACACACAGGCTGCAAGGAAAAAGGCCAAATATACATGAAATTTTATCACGAGTTATCAGTTGAAATATGTTGTAATATAAAGCGATTTGAGAGACGAAAAAAAATGTAACATAAGAGATTGTTCCCTTGAGGAACTTGTGTATGAAATTGTGAATGTTTTACAAAGCTATTTTATAATTTAAGTGTGAGCTAATTCAACCGACCGACCTCAGATGCTGAGGTACATATAAAGTTAACATCCCATGCCAAACACTAAGCATAAAACATACCGAGATAGTTACAGTGTTAGAAAGAGGAATTTAATCACTTTTCTGAGACATAGATAATAATAATAATAAAAATGAAATTATTATGCAACATACTGTTTGTTCTAAAAACTTGTGAGTTGAATTCAGACGAAATAAAGACTGTTAGTCAACAGGTGTAAGTCATGTGTTTATCAATGTCCCGTGTTTCAGTATAACTGTTTTACACAACTCTAAAAAATTTCTGCCAAATCAAAGTGCTTCTCTAGTTAAAAAAAAAAACTCGCTCGAGAAGCAACGAAATTTTCATTGTATCGCCTGCAACGTTTAAACGAATTCGCGCAGATGCGATGAGGCGCTAGTCACGAACTCAGCATCTCTTTTTCGTGCACTGATAAAAACTTAGCAATGTTAAAATTCCCTTTGTTTAGTTCGTCTTTTCGTGTTTTTATTACAGAATCATTATTACGGAGTCCTCTTGAAAGCTTTCATCAAGGGCACCTTAGGAGTCACAGGAATGCGGTACGTAAGTTCGTACGGATAAAAATTCGTGAATTTTCCTGCACGAGTGATTGCAAAACAAGAACGCCAAAACAAGCCTTCAAGACGGAACTCCTTTTAAAAAGACCCTGGCGGGCGGGCGTCAGAAAAGGCCAAACACATGGAACTTTCTAAAAGACCACCCAATGTTTTGCAAAACACTCTCCGGTCGATCTTTTAAAAGGCAAAGTTAGCTCATGTTTTATGTACGAGTGTCAAGCGAGGCTTTTTAAACCAGAACACTTGAGTTGAGCACAGTCAGCGGGAGGTAGATGACTACATTTCCGTAGCACAGCCATGTAGTAGCCAGCTTTTGTTTGCTGACGACTAAGTCCCGCCTCAATCAAAGCACCAACGAAAAAACAACGCGCTCGTCGAGCGAGGTTTTCGCACACTCCCTTGTACAAAATTCCTCAAAAAAAAAAAATTAGCTCTAAAAGGTAAAACCATTTGAAAGGTGTGGGTTTAACTACGTGAATGAACAGGAAATTTAATAATTCTGTTCTAATTGATTGTAATTTTTCAAAAACGCATCGACGAATTTATGTACATATTTAGCTTGCCCCCAAGCAGAATCTTCCATTCTTACGAGTATAAATAGCATTTACTTTGCAAATGGACAGTTCTCGCTGTACGTGAGAGAGCATGCACTTAACTTCAATTAAATCTATACCGTCAGAAATGTTTTAGTCCGTGTTTGAAGACAGGTGAAAATATTGGGAAAATTTGTCTCGCCAATGACAAAATTAATTCAACAGGCTTTTGCCTTTTCCTATTTTCTCTCGTTTTAATCGCGTGCAAATAAATAACAAGGAGTGCCTGAAGCAAGATTTGACCTTCTACGTGGACATCCGGTTTTTGTCTCATTTGAGTCACATCGACCACATTTTAACAACAAAAACCCACTAATGTTCAATCGAGAGGCAAAGTGCACTTGTAAGCTAAGTATAAGGAACACCTTGCAAATTCAAATTACTCAAGGTTATAGGCGAGCGCGGCTCTCTTAGCGAATATTGAATTTACTGAATCATTTATGAAATTTCCGTTGGCGTTAAAACTCATTTTTACTGTTGACGGGCAATTACAGCTCGGGTAAACACTCTTTCTCCCTTTAATTGCAAAAGAACAGGGTAAATATTAAAAAGTTCTTAAAGCGAGGCGGTTTGTTTGGTTGTCTCGAATAAGTTTAAGTGTTCTCTAATAAAAAGCTCTCAAGGGACGTTATTAATACTTCCTTTTATGCTTAAAAGTTTTAAGCGACATCACCCTCACTAAAAAAAAACCCTTAACGATGTAATTTCAAGCTTTCTTCGTTTTAGGCTCGGCAAAAAAGTCCGAACGCTGGGAATTATAATCTATTTAAAACCCTATTTCTGCTCCAAGTTTTACGGTTTCAAAAGAGCTGATTCAAAAATTACAAGCAAATGTCAAGCCCAGCAGATTTTGCCCGAGACTAAATTACGGTATGAATTACCTAGCAAAATACCTCCAGCTCTGAAATTTCATCCTGACCTCTAACAATGTTTTACATTTTATCTACAAAGTGATATTGACAGGAAAAGAAATTGTATAGGATAAATTGATCGTAAATGAAACTAGAGTTCAAAAGATCTTCGACCTAGGCATATTCTTTTAAGCAAAATCATACATATCCCGCACAAAATTGGAAGAGCTCTGACATAGTATTGCGTCTGGCAAAAAATGTTCAGTACATCTTTCCCGCAGGCGAAGCCAGTTTTCATGTTCCTCACTAGCCGCCAACTATTCTTAACCTTACTTAAACAAATGCGTCTTCTGTTTTGGACAATAATAAACCACGAAACTATGCAACTGGAAATCTTTAGTTCACTTTTCATCGCCAAAACAGAAATACATGAAAGTGAAGTTGTTATATCATTCAATCTATTCACTTACAGGTGTCTGACTGAGTGAAAGCTGAGATAAAAGAATCTGGAGGCAGTCATAAAAGCTCTCAAATCATTTTGACAAACCCACGCATCTACAAAAATAACCTGTAGAAAAAGCTTTCTCTATAACTTGGCATCGAGGAACCAAACGGTACAGCTCAAGTGTAAATTATTTTTAAATCTACGTTAAAGTGTACTAACTTTTGATTTCAGCCAACGGAATAACTTTGAGCGTTCTGAGCTATTTTGATAACATTTTCCTCAGACAGTATTATTGTAAAATATTGCCGCCAGGAACAAAGACAGCTAAAGGAATTAAAAAGAACAATTGTTGGTTTTGTTAATATAAAATCAACTTGAGGTTTAACAAAGGGAGGTTACCCTTGGCAACATGCTTTGACCACAAACACGCCTTTTCAGTTTTCGTTGTGTTTTGTCGACATCACAAAAACGCCGCAATAGCTTTTAGTTAAGCTGTTAAACGTTCAATAGGTATTGTCTTGTCATAAATAATACCTTGAACCGTTACTAGAGGGATTTAACAAGGAAGACAAACAAAACTCCAGTGTTTTTACACCTCAGAGAGTTGCCCGGTTTTAAAAATAATGTAAAGAAATCATTTGATGTCGAGACAAATCGGATATTGTTTGTGTCTTCAAGTTCATTTAAGAATATTCTAACGCTAAAAAAAGCGATGAAACAATAGGGAAAGGTTTATTGTGTTTTCCGACCTTTAAGAGGTTAAGTTTGATCGTAAACACCTAATACAGTCGCAAGTAGTTTTGCTGCAATACAACCAAATGAGCTTTATGTCTAAGACTCGAACAGCAGCTTATGCAAAGAGACAAGTTTGCAGGAACGTTTTTTTTCACATGCAACTCTTGCTCGTTCTTAACAACGCTGTTCTCATTTATTTCTCATGAGAGAATGGCAAATTTTTACACCTTGAGAACAGCTAAAAAGTAGAAAAGAAAAGGGGGAATAGCCTTTCTGTTTTGTACTGAATTGCCCCACTGATGGTAATATACCATTAGCAGCTGATGTCGCTTCTTAGATTTATCTTATTTGAAGATTATCTCTTAAAGCTAAGGACAGTTGTTGCTATTTTTCAACAAATCCCAAATAGAGATAACATTTTTAACTCTCTTTTTGGTTCGTCCCAGAGAACACGATTAAATACCCGTTAAAAAAAATAGCTTTTGCCTTTGTCGAAAGAAAACTGAGCTGTCGAATTGGCGGTTTAACGGAACAAGATGTCAGCCTTGTTGCTTGGATTTCTCGACATTGTTATCCAAGACCCTAGGTGATTTGATAACAAACTTTAAAAGCCCCAGGACTTTAGAAATCCTCCTACAACCTTTATCTGCAATAAAAACAATGATTCTCCAGAATTTTCGATTGCCAAAACTGACTGTACGTCTCTAGCCTCATCAAAGCCTTTTGTCCTTGTAAAACGTCGACGAAGAAAAAAGATTGTCAAGAAAAAGTCGAAAACAAAATCGTTCAATTTGAGACGGCTGAACTTCCAATCATTTTATTTCAAAAATAAAAAAAACATATTTGTATATTGAAAAGCTTAAAATCCATTTACAAACTTTCAAACATTCGACAAAGCAAAAAAATTGTAAATGTTTATTTTCAAAGAAGTTTGCGTATTTGCACAGAATAGCTTCTGGGTAATTTCTTTTCCAGTGATTCCTTTAATTGAGAGAAACAACTGCAACTGTTTTCAACCAAGGAAAAATTGTATTTCTTTATCGTCAGAGGAAAATGCTTCTCGAACAATTGATAAAGGGAGGACGTTATTTAGAAGTTTCATGAAATTATCAAATATTGGGTAAAAATTCTACCATTTTATTGCAAGGAAATAATTTCTCTCAAAACTTCTACGTTTTAAAAATTGGCTTTTTTTTCCCTTTTCATAAAACAATCAATAAATACTAAACATCAGTGATCTTATCTAAGAAGGTCAAGGTTTCTGGGATTTTTTTTTCCAGCCAAGAAATCCGTTTTCATGGTCAAAACTGTTGATTCTAGAAAACACTTCCGACACGATTCCGTTCAATTTGTTGTGTCGTCAATTCCCAGCTGATAAAACACCGCTGTTGTTAGGTCAATATTGCTAAACGGTTTGTACATTAATTTGACGAGAAAATTTTACATACTGTCGGTCATCATTGACAAATGTTTACTTTTTTACAAAAGAGTACAAACGTGACTTTTGATGAAAAATGCTGCAAAAAATTGGAACTGGATGAAACAGGAACGCGTTAGTATTACACAAATTCTACTCTAATCAATTCATTTATGAGGTTTCCATTCATTGCGCATGCGCAAAATACTCTTTAAGTCAATTTGGCCCTTGGTAACGAATCTCTAAAATGGGATGTCTTGAAGACGCTTGCAGAGAGCAAGTAGGAGTATAATAAGCTTCGACTCAAGGTGCCAACGGTTGAGTAAAAAGAGGCGTCCCACAACTAGGCCAAGAAGGAATTGTGTTCATATAAATTAATTAATTAGTATCGTAATAGAGTGGGTTGGGTGAAATGCTCGCTAAAGGGGCTACTACCGAGGAAATTCAATTCCTGCTCACGCCCCTGGGAAGGTCTGAGACAAAGGTCAGTGCCTATCCTAGATGGATACCCTTATAACTATCGGGGTGGATCATTAGAAACAGGCTCGGCGAATTGCAAATGGCAGATGAATCCCTCCTACTTCAGGAGGGAGAATGCCAGCAATTGCGTCAAAGTTGGAAAGGTTCCACGACCAGCATAGTAAGTTCAATCAGCGAGGTGACGCCTTCATAGGTGTTATAACTCAATTCAGACTACTCTTTGTCCAACCCAAACATTTTGGTTTTAATATTTGTCCGTTTTTATCATTTTTAACACATTAACCTTGCAACTAACTAGTCTTTAGCTTTATTTCTGACAAACTAGCACGAAATAGGTGTCAGGAGAAAGAAGTAATTATCAATTGTCTCATTAAAAGCCATTACATTTACCTTACGTTAATTTTTCTTTCCGCGGAAAGGATTACATCGACTTCCACCAAGTTCTCGTAGAGATAAGTAAATTCTTAAAACCAATTTTCAATTATTTCACTCAATAGCTGTCGAAAATTTTTAATGCTTATCCTCACCAAATCACAGAGAGGTGATTGCAGTGACTTTCAAGTCTTGTCCTCTTCCAGTATTAAGCTGACGAGAATAAAAGCGGATTCTTCATTAAAGCCACGGATGTCGACGGTACAAATGCAAATTCATGGCGAGTTACTGTCTGCGAGACATGAATATGCGTTCCTAGAGAAAGGCCCTCGCTCAAAATGTATGTTTATTCCCTCGTTGGATCGTAACTTGGTAATTACGGCGGATAACAACAGCAAACCGTAGAGTAACGACTGCCTGCTACAGAATACTGCTCAGTTATTCGTGCATTTCTGAGTCTAGAAGATCGTCCAGAATATCTTTCTTTTTCTTAGCGGTTTTTGGAGCTGAAGACAAAGTTAAGGGAAGAAATACAAGAACAGCAAACAACAAAAACAAAGAACACCCTCTGACAAGATAGTTTTACTAGAAACCGCTGCTAAACAAATGCATTCCTCTTAATCGAGTTGGATATTACTGTTTCACTTGAATGTATAGCTCTACAAATCCAAATCAGCTGAAAAAAAAAGAACAATGATTGAAGAAATACCAACTTTATTTACAAAGGATACTGCCATGAAAGTGTTCAGCGGTTCTCTTTCGCAAAGCATCCACACTGTCTTCGTCCTCGGCCCATTCCAGTACCAGTCTTCGCCCATACAAATGGGTACTGCTACAAAGGGACTCAAACGCGCGCTACAAAACAGATCCATCTCTGCTTAATGCTCTCCATCAGACGAGAGGAGAAAACGTACTTGTGTTTCAGAAACCGTGTAACCCGAACTTTAAGCTCAGGAAGAGGCGATCACGAATTCAAGCTTCGGACAGTTTCATTTTCATTTCGTGATTCTTTAATACTGACATTTGTATCATGTTCTAAAAGCTTCAAGCATCCCTCGATCGAGACATACTCGATAAAGCAAACGACTGTGAACAGTAAAAAGGACTGCAAGGTAACATTGCAGTCTTTCTTAGAGCGTGTTACTGATCTCTGAGTCAGGATCAGGTTTGCAAACAGGAAATTGAAATCACTGCTAACACATCAACTTGATCATGCTCGTTTTCACCACGAAGGGGTTTGTTGTGCTCCTCGGATAACACGCACAAACCCACAGATACTTCAAGAACAGACTGACAGGCGAATATCTACTTTCTGTACTGGGTAACTTAACAAGTACTTACTTTAGCATCTTGTTTGGTGAGAAAATCAACAAAAGCAAATCCTCTGTGAGAACCAGTTCCAGCTTGCTTCTGAGGAAGCCTCAACGTTTTTATCTCCCCAAAAGTGCTATCATAAAAACAAAATACACAGCTCAGAAAAGAATGTCCCGGAGCTTAATTGTTTAACGAATCTCCTAATAAACACTTGGATTATTTAACTCTGGACTAATTGACTCATGACACGAGTGCCGAGGTGCCGAGAGAAAAGTGCTTTATTGCTTCCATGTAAAACCGAAGCTAAAACACAACACAGAAGCATAGGAAGGCATAGGGGGGCATAGGAGAGCAAAGGATCGCAGGTTTACCCCCCCCTCCCCTCCCCTCCCCTCCCTTCACATTTTGTCAGGCTTCGCTGACAGTTCTCCAGTGTCCATTTCTTCTCCAAGGTGGAGAGAGTCGCTGTGAGAGTACAGTGCCTTACCCAACACCACAACATGATGAGCTGGCAAGAACCCTGACCTTGTCGATAGTTTAGAGTTCAGCAGAGTAACCGACTAATCACCCAGAAAAACCATTATACGTACCCAAAAAGTTCTTTGATTTCTTTCTTTGACGCTTCAAAAGGAACATTTCGCACCAGAATTTTTGAACTGGTTTGTTTCTTGGTCGAAGCAGATTTACGCTGTGCTACCTTCTCACTGAAAAAAAATAATAAAAAAAATAATAGTAATACCAATATACAGACGAATGGAAGTTGAGGCATGACCATCGAACTTTTGCTCTGTGTTACATCAAATTGTATTTCAATATCGTCTCTGGCAATTCATATTCGCCTTCCATTGGTTTTGACATTCGCGCTAAGATTCGTTCAAAATAATCGTGCCACAAATACAACCAATCAGCCCGAGCTACACGTGACTCGGTCAGAGCCGTTTTTCAGAGGGCTTCAGGCCAGTCACGTGAATTTGCTTAAGCTTCTCATTGGATCGTTCGGCTGTTAACATTTGTTGCGTCTATCCGATGCAATTGCTCTAAGTCAGGTTTGACGACTCTAGATCGATAACCACTCGTGGATAACTTTTAACACCCAAAATCTCTACTCTATCTGCCATTCATTCCTTAGAACTTCAGGCCTGTGAATTTGCGTCTAAATCAGGAAAAATCCCTTATTCGACAGTCTTTCCTGATCTCGTCACCTTTCTTCTTCACAATGTAATCAACTTTTTAAGGAGTCATTGCTTTCTGGCCATTCATGGGAGTTCACCTACCTTGGTTTTCTGTGTGACATTTTGAGCTCTAAAGTATGGCCTTCCAGGAGAGATTTCTGACAAAATGAAAACAATATTGTTACAATCAAATTTTCCAGCTCAACTTAAAACAAAACCTTCCACATTTACTCTCCTATTTCACAGAAAACTTCACCACAAAATGTTTTTAAAAAATTCATCCAAAGGTTTCCGATTAACAAAGATAAACCAGGAAATGTAATAAATGAAACAATGAGTTGTTTCAGACTAGTGTCAATTACGATTCAAGAAATACTATCTCCTAGAAAATAAGAGGTACTTGGGTTAAATTCTTCTGGTCAGAGAGTTTCTTGGTCGTGCTTCTTGCCGATTCAACTCCCGGCATGCGAAGCCAGCCGCCTCATTTCATCATTTGTAATACCTTTCTCAGACACTCCACAATAAATCTAACAAACCTGGAGTTCTGTAATTGCACGTAAAGCGTCCGATCTTTTCTTGTATTCTACAAATCCGTAACCCATGGAAAGCAAATTTCCTGCAAACAAAGAGACAAGTGAGTACGTAGGCGGGCGGGGATCATTTTTGGGAAGGCAAGCGAGGAGAAACTATAAGTTCAAGTAAAAGAACGGCCAATTAGTATTGAGGGACATAACATATGGAGCCAATAAGAATTGAGGGACATAAAATATAAAGGCCAATCAGAATTGAGAGACATAACATATGGAGCCAATAAGAAAACTCAAAGTAAAAACAACAAATCTGTTTCAGTGAAGCACAGGAAAATGGGGTTAATCAAGACGCAATTGGGTTTAGTTTTGAATCTGATTGGTTGAAAAAGTGTAACGAGTTTCCTGAACCAATCAGAATAGAAAGAAAAGCAAAATCAAAGTAGTTTCAGGGGACTTTCGACACTCAATTGGAATTTGTTCTTGTGGGAGACATAAGGGCTTAATGGTTGGCAGGCTGGATTCTGAATCGAGAGGTCTGGGCTCAAGCCCTGGCCGAGGCATTGTGTTGTGTTCCCGGGTACGACATCTAGTTACACCCACAGAGCCTCGCTCCAACCAAGAAAGCTACCAAGATACAGATTGGTCTAGACCAATAAGGTTATCACAATTATCACACCCGAGTGAGTTAGATTCATTCCTTGTTTCCATGATCTTGGGGAACTAAAAAGTATACAAAGTAATTATTTTACCCTCTGTTTGAGGAAATTCACAACGAATGGAATCATCTCAATGGATGATCTTATTTATTCTAAATGAAGACAAATGTGCAATATACAGACCAGGCTTTTTAGGATCCTTTTTCTTGGCGATTGTTGCCGTAAGAAGTGGGCCGATCTTGGAAAATGCCTAACACAAAAGCATCACGATTAAAGTTGTGTAGTCATAACTGTTTTAAGTTTTATAACTTAAGACAAAAGATAATATGTGTTTTTGTTTGATCGAACTGAGAGTAACCGTACCTCTTTCAGCGTTTCTTCTGATGTTTCAAAATTCAAGTTTTTTACAAAAACAGTTGTGCCTTCCGCATTTTCTGAATCATCAACATCCTCGCCGTCAACATCTGTTCCTTTATCCTCTGCTGCTTCTTTTCCCTGCTGAATAAACAAACGGAAATCGTCGAGTTATTTTCCACTAGTCTTTGAGCTATGGTGTATTTTATTGGTAGAAAAGAAATTCAAAAGCTTAGCTGTGAATATCACCTCGTCAATGGTCATTTTTTGTTCTGTTTTCATCTCTTCTTCTTTCTTTTCTTCCGGTTTTTCCGAGAAAACACCCAAAGGAGCCCACTCCAAGTACAATGGAACATGTTTAAACTATTAAGAGAAAGAAAAAATTTCATTAAAACACAGCCATCTACTGAAAAAAAAGTCTTAACAGAGGACAAATAGCATATGTCCCTGTTTCTGAAGCAGGATACAGTTAAGAATATTGCTACTCCCCTTGAAAGGAATGCTGGTCTGCAATAGATCCCCCTAACGTAACAATTTGTCTCTTTCCCCGTTCATTTGCTGGCACCCATCTACACTCCTGAGAGGGGATGTGCACTGTGACATTTAAGTGTCTTGTCCATGAACACAACACAATGACTCTCATCAGTGCTTTACACTTCCACCTTTTTGACCTGGAATCCCATGAGAAATAGACCCCTAGCCCCTCCCCTCTCTTTCCTTTTGACCCTCACTCACCCCCTTGGTACAAATTTCTTCCTCACCCTAGCCTCCCACTGCTCAATAAATCAAATGATGGCAGCTATAATTTTCACCAAGAAAGCCTTGAGCACTTGCTCCCCAATATCATGCCTGATTATGCAGGCTATATCCCTCACTGTCTCACAATGATGTAAAACAAAAAAGGGCTCTTCAATAAAGCAATAACAATCAAAGGCTTTAGTTATGAACTTACTTTACTATATGCCAACTTTTGAAAGGCCTTCTTTGCTAGGCTTGGCTCAAAGAACTCTACAAGAGCTGTGATTCCTGATGGTGGCAACACAAGCCTTGCCACTTTTCCAAATGGTGAAAAAATGTTCATCAGCTCTTCACTTGATGTGTTGAAAGGGAGATTTTTCACCAACATGACAGTCTTACTTCTTTTTGCTGCAGGCTATATTTAACACAAGAAACAAACAAGATTATCTGTACTTTATCCTTACAGTATAATCTTTTACAAATGGAGTCTTTATAGAATAAAAACAAACTTGTCTAAAATGTTTAAACATAGGTTTTTAATCTAGAGCCTCAGTCTAGTTTCTTTTGTATGAGGAAATTTAAAATCATTGATACCCTTTACACTTTCCCACTACCAATAAATTAACCCTTTGACTCCAGTGAGTGACCAAGACAGAATTTCTCAGAAATATCAATTAGGGGATTATAAGTTGATCCAATACCAAATTCTCCAGACTGACATCACAAGAACTGTATGGCAGACAGTAAGGAGAATTACTGATGAGATCTTGGGAGTGAAAGGGTTAAACCCCACAATTTTCTCAAGGTACTGTTATGATTCATTGTCAACCATTTTAGCTTGTAAAAAAAATTCTCTATAACTCTTCTATCTCAAGTATCTAGATGCAACCAGTCACTTTGTTAGAAAAAAAAAAAAGAGAAATATTTTCATGTCCAACATTTTCAGACAAAATTTGTGAATAAAAGAGAGTACAAGTAACAAAAATTCAAATGCTAACCACACACCTGTCCAAAAACATCAAGCTTGACACCTTGAGACATGAGAAACTTCCTTGTTTCTGTAACAACTTGTGTCTCCCCAAGAGCCATGCGTACAGCCAGACTTCTGGAAGAAGCATCATCTAGAATGCTGCCCTTAGTGGTGTGATACTGATCAGCCATCACATCAGCAACAGCATTCATTCCCAAAAATAATGTGTTCCAATTGTGGTCATGACCACTAAGAGTTTTCTTTTTTGCATCACGCTTCGACTTGAAGGATGTTGCTGCATCTGTGAAGATATTCCACAAAACTATTCCTTATCAGGTACCCTTGCCAACGCTGTAATATAAATTATTAGTCAGACACCCCCACACCCAAAGCACCTGTGAAAAGGAAGTGCCTCTGTGTGTATGACTGCGACACGAGCTGCAGCACCTTAACTTCGGAGCAGTACATACAGAGCAGTTTGCAGAGACGTGGTGCAATTATTTGCCACCTAATTTATCTCACTTGCTAAATAACAAACCTGTTTTTTCGTCTTCTTTAGTTTCCTTGGCCTTGGATGGTAATATGTGGAGCAGTCTTCCTTGAAATACTTTGCCATCAAGTTCATTGAAAGCCTTCACAGCATGCTCTGGCATAACAAATGTGACAAACCCAATTCCTATGGGTTTATTTGTAGTCTTGTCCAGGGGTAGATATGTCTCTGTTAGAGGACCAAACTTGTCAAACAGGTTTTGCAAGTCTTCCTCTGAACAACTAAACGCCAAGTTGCGGAGAAAGAGACGGCCAGACTAAACACAAAATACAATGGTATCATTTTATGGAGTGCAACAAACTAGCAGTCATGGACACCTAGCTTGACAAAGACACCCCAGTAATAAAAACTCTAGAGCATGTACCCTTAAGTGTCTGTATCAACCCTTTAATTTCCATGAGTATGACCAAGACAGAATTTCTCCTTACGATATCAATACAATATCAATATCTTGGGAGTGAAAGAGTTAATTGGAGTCCACTATGGTACACACAACTGTAAATTAGCTTCTCACATCCCAATGAAAGTAACTAGGAATGTCTGGTTTATTCAGGGAGAGGAGGGGGTGGATATACAGTAAAATACACCTCAAACAAACTTAAAGCTGGTTCTTTTGCCAAAATCTTGTTATTTTTTACTGATTGTTCTCGACTTTTCTAGATGAAAGAAACTTTGGGCCAAAAATACAAAGGGGAAAACTTAGTCCCTAACTTGCCACACAGACATCCAACATTATTGCATGTAATGATTTAGGGCCAGTTATTCACATGAGGTCTGACCCAAACTGCAGTTTTATGCAAGCAGCGGGTCTCAGGGATTCTCTATAAGAGGGTTGATTTAATCAAATAAATGTCCTTCCACTATTAGCTTTTGTCCCTCCTGACACTGTTCACTAAAACAAATCTGTGTTCTAATAAAAGGTTCAGCTAAACTGAAGATGGCTTAGAAAACAGTTTTGTTAAACAACAATTAACCTTTGTTTAAATAACCAGCCCTTCAGTTTTTGAAGGTAATCTCTCTTTTAGCTAACCACCATCTTCACCATCTCTCACCTCTGCAATGCTTTCAAATTCACCCTCTTCTCCTTGAGCTGCCAGTTTCTTCATCCAAGGTTTATTCTTCTCTGTCTCCTGGTTCAATTGCTGTTCTTCTTTGACTCTAGACAACTCAATGTACCTACCCTGGATAAAATCCCGATCTCTCTTGAGTGCCTCTTTAATATCCTTCTCATTTAAAAAATCTACAAAACCGCAGCCTGTGGGCTTTCCTTGGTGATTTTTAATTATTCTTATATCCAGCACTCTCAGCGGTGCAAAAAAGTCTCTGATGTGTTTCTTTTTGGCTTTGAAGGGTAACCCTTTCATTTTTATTGTTCCAAATACAGCATCTATTGGACTAGTAGTCTTGATTTTTTCTACATTACCAACAGCATCTGAACTGTCCTTATCATTATTATTTGTGTCACTGCCACCACTACCATCATCATCATCATCACCACCATCATTATTATCCTTGTCATCATCACCATCATTACTGTCTTCCTCATTTTCGCTTCTTCTAGTATCCAAAGATTCCTCACCAAAGTTTTCTTTATTTCTCTCCTCTTCATCCTTTCCATCAACTCTTTTCCTCTTCTGAGATTTTTTGCCTTTCTCAGTTTTGAGAGGATTCTGTGAGTTTGAAACAACCTTTGATTTTAAGTAATCCATATCAGACAGTTTAGAATCCTTAGCCATTTTGGCTTTCTCATCATCTTCCTCATTGTGTTTTGAATAATTCTCTTCCTCTGTAACTCCTTTAACTCCTGCAACAACACAGATTTTCCAATGAAACAAACTCTAGCTGATTCTTTCTCTCCCTACAGTCACAAAATATAATTATCTCCTACAAAGAGCAAAACATTGTCATGCAGAAAGGTAAAAAGAAGAAACACTATTATCTAGGGGACAATATTTTGTCAAATGCCAAGTTCTTAAGGTTAAATTATTGGAAATGTATAGCAGACAAAATACAGAATTCATTTTCAGAACCTTGTGGAGAAAGGGTTCAGTTGATACTTTTTAAGACTGATAGAATTGCCAAGATTGCAGGCCAATGAAGCCTGGTTTTCCTTTCAAAACACATGTACCTGCTACATCATAGACTTCATCTTCATTTTCACTTCCATCAGAATAATCATATTCTAATTGTTCCTCAGAATGCTAAAAATTGAAAAAATGCAAAGTTAGGTTAAACCATTGTCCAGTCATTAAGAGAATAAATAATGTGAATGACAAGAAAAACCTTCATCAAGAAGTGTATCAATTGAACGAAACAGTTGACACTTCAGACTGAATGACGATTCATCTGGAGAAGAGTATCATCCATTCTTTTAAAAGTTGGCCCAAGCTGAGCAAAAAAGCAAGAGGGTCTTGGAAGACTTGTGCCAATCCAAATGTGACCTACATTAGCTGAAATAAGCCATGGAGATCTTTGGTTTAGTCCCAATAGGAGCAACTGCGGAATACCCTTGCCACTTTGGCCCACCTCATTTACATGTGTCGGTAAGCTTTGAAGAACAAGGCATAACACAATAAACGTTATTCATATTCAATGACATGTAAATGAGTAGCAGGGTATTCTGCAGCTTAGCCGTCCCAATATATACGTCATTAGCTACGTACCTTATTCTGTACTGAAATCTCCTCTCTTCCCTCGCATATCTGATTTAAACTTGATTCTGGCTCTCCACGTTCTATGTTATCATTGCTCCAGGTTTGCTTTGAGCCACGGTTTTTATGCACATTTAAGAATTCCTGAAATTCAACATCATCCTCCAGATCACCTAAAATTTTCGCTCTCTTTTTCTTTTTCTTATCTTTTTTCTTCCCTAACCCATCCGATTCACAATTTTCTATTTTGATGCCTTCTGAGTTCTGGGTTATTAACTTCTCGTTCTTTTCTTCGAGGTTCTTCTTCAGTCTCTCGTTCGCAGAACTGCCTTGCGAATATTTGCTCCAAGGCCGTGGAAGTGTTTCATCTCCAAGGTTTTTAGCAACATCTACGAATATCTTTGAGGTGTCTATAAACGATTTATTAAAGTGGTTCAGAGCAGATTTCGCTTCTTCTTCAGTTTTATACCCAATGAACCCAAATCGTCGAAACTTGCCATCCTTTGTATAACATAATTTGACATCCGTTAATTCTCCTTTTGCCTCAAAAACAGAACGGATCCTTTCTTCCTTTATGTTCTTTGGTAAGTTCCTAACAATAAGCCTCGACATGATCCAATTGCGTGGATTCTCACGAGAAAGACGAGTAGTTTATAATTGCAGAGTACTGGTTGGACAGCAATCCGCCATCTTGAAAGTTTGCACGTGTTTTTATTTTATAGTAAGTAGGTGGTGTATGGGAAGTGTAATGTCCTGATATTTAGAGGAATCTGAACAACATACACCACATACCTAATCGATGACAGGGATGTCAGAATGGAGGGTAGTTCAAAATCTGTGAAGAGAAAAATCGAGGAAGTCGATGCTGATGCCAGCGATGAAAAATCGTTGGGCATCAAAAGATTTTTAAGGGCACCCAGAAAAGGTAGGAGATTTTCCAGTGAGTCAGGATGTTTGTTTCGTATGGTAAATATATTAGAGGAATTAATTCTAATTACTTTCCGAACGAGTTGTGGGTCTTTCCTTGTAAAGAAATTACAGTGCAGTGTGAAACAAATTATTTAAATTTTGATATCACTCAGAAACTTCCGACATATTTTCCTAATACCTAGCAATTAACATTTTCTTTAAATTGTTCTATTCAACCAAAAAAATAACGTAAATGTCCTCAGTTACTTGCCGAAAATATAGCTATTTATTACATTGTCAAGATTATCCTGGTCAAAAACCTGGTCAGACCATATTATAATTCTGGTAGAAGAGGGGTTGTATAATGCTGAATTGTTCCCGTATTTTCTCATGCTTTAATTCTGATCTTTTGCAATGTTTTGGAACTTCTGTCATCAATTGCTGCACTCGATTCGGTTAATATATAATAAGATTACTTTACTTTACTTTATTGAAATTTGTTGCACGTACAGAATAGTATCGGTAACTGGAGAAGAAAACAGGACGATGTCCCAATTGATATTCAACCCCAATAAATATTAACCACCCATCACACCCCAGGGGAGGACATCCACCACACAGTAATCTCGTGCGTGGGAAATTAACGTCTCCTACCCCAACCCTGCAGGAGACGGGGTCATATCACTAGACTATTGTAATTCTAGGAACATGTTTGAACGGATTTCTTAGTCTTAACCCTTTACACCCTAACATCAATAAGTATATTCTCCATACTGTTCTCCATACATTTCCTAAGGTGCAGAAAAGGAGAATGGTATGCATTTTAAAAATCAAGAACTTCTTTTGTTTCACGGTGATCACTTCCTTTATTCTGATGCGTGACCTTGATGAGAGATTCGGAGATGATATTGTAAGGGGAAATTAGATGTTAATCACTCTCAGGGACCAAAGGATTAATTGAAAAATTATATTTCTAGGTGAGGACATAACAAGCAGTGATGTTTCTCAGTCACATGGTAAAAGCAATTTGCCCCCCACTTGGAAGTCGAAAGGAACATTACTTTATTATGTGTCACAGAAAATCCAACCTTCACAACAAATTGCAGCCTTTGACTTTGATGGCACTTTGGCAAAAACATCTTTATTCAAACATGGACCAGATGCTTGGTCCTTACTATACCCCTCCTGTGTACAGAAACTAACAACCCTTCACAGGGATGGATATAAACTTGTAATCTTCACTAACCAGGCTGCTATTGGCAAAGCAAAGGCCTCAAAACAAAAAGTTATGGATGAGAAGAAAGGCAGGCTCATTGGTTTTGTTAAGAAGGTACTAACAGCTCCCAAAGACAAATTTCTTTCATATAAGCATGTTCCAACCAAGGGTCTAAATTCCATTGTTTTCTAAACAAAATTAGAAGCATGAGCCAGTAAGTGTTGTGGACCTCCACAGAGGTTGAATGGAATCACAATCTTGTTGAATTATTCAAGGGTATTAATATAAGGAGAAATTAGATGCTAGTCACTCATGCTAGGCTATAGAGGGGCAAGAGAGGAGCAGCTAGTCATCAAGCCTAATCCTTCTTCCTCTAGAGGAGATATGCCAGCCCAATGGTTACACCCTGATCTTGGGATGGTGAGGTCTGTGTACAAGGCCTGACTGGATCACTGAGTTGTTTCCATGGGCAGGAAACTTTACTGTTGAGGTGTCTCTCTCCACCCTGGTGTATAAATGGGTAGTAGCAAACTGGTAGGGAACCCAGGGGGGTGGGGAGGGGTGTAACCTGAACTACCATCCCATTCAGGGGGAGAGGCAATACTTGCATTCCCTTCATTCTACAGAAACAGGAATAAGCTCTTGCTGGAAAAGCCACTTGGCTTGCATTGAGTGAACTTTTCCCTTTCATCTCTCCCTTTTAATTTTATCCAGAGACACATGGCTTCATGGTCAATGTATTGTTTATTCCTGTTTTTTTCAGGTAGCTCTACCCTTTCAGATCTTTGTAGCTACATCAAAGGATTGCTACCGTAAACCCAACACAGGGATGTGGGAATTCTTCTGTCAAAAATGTAATGGTGACATGAAAGTTAATAAGGAGAAGAGTTTCTTTGTTGGTGATGCTGCTGGACGGGCCAAAGACCATGGAGCAAGTGATAAAGAATTTGCAGCAAATTGTGGACTGACATTTTACACTGAAGATGAATTCTTCATGAAGGATGCATTGAAGAGCAAAGAGATTGAATAGGGTTTCCATACCTGTGGGAATACGTACAATTTTTATATTTAATATTTTGCTCATTATGTAAAATAGTTTATTGTTGATTAATCAAAATATTTAAGAGACTTTTTTCAAAACAGACAATTCTCAAGGCAGCATTTATTCTGCTGAAACAAGCCCTAACCCACTCAATGTTATCATATTTCTTTAGAAAATTACTTGCACTTACTTTTGAATTTTTCCAAAAGTTGTGAAGAAACCTACAGGATATTATTTTCTTAAATTTTCAAGAATTTGTAAATTTGAGAAAAGGATTCAAAAGAAAGCTGGATATGAGTTACAAAGCTGGGTGCTGGGGAGGAGGAAGACAGGAGGTTTTTGCAACCCAATCCACACCTCCTTATTTGGTTTACAAATGTTTAAGAATATTTAATCAATAAACATAGAAGGTACTTAAAATTATATCTGTTCTAATATCTGAAAATGATACTTATTTTCTAGTCTTAGTTGATAGTGAAGCTTTCCTGGTGCTCATAATTTTCAAAATCTGGTTTGTCTCATTCATGATGTCATGTTTATGTAATACACTTTTCACTCCTTTGGAATTGACTCCTTCTGCTCTCACATACTCTCCAGCGAGGAGAGAAACTGGTGGATAAAGCAAGATGTTAAAGAGTTTTTCCACTGTTGTGCCAGGTTTCAACACAATACAGTCTCTGAGTATCTGGGGTTTCTCTTTTGTGATCACACTGATCGATTGACAAGTATCAAGGCAGTTAACTGGAAATGCATAAACTGGTGATCTGAGACTCACAGCTTGCGACAAAGCTTGCAGGACACCAGTGTCACCAAAGACATCAAGGACACTGGTTTTTACTTGTATCAACTCTTTCTTGGACTTTTCACTTAGATTCTGAGTTTGATGGTTAATTTCAAAATATGATGCACCACTTTGGTAGGTTAACACACCATCCTTGCATGCCTTTTGAAGAATACACTAACTCCTTGCACTAACAGGGACCATTGTCATGTCTACAAACTGCTCTTGAAATTTCTTCAAATTTTGAACAGCATCAGGAAAGTCAACTTTGTTGAGAGCTAAGAGAACTGGAAAGCGCAAGCGCAAGAATTTATCAACTAATTTGTGCACCAAAAGTTCAGCATTTGCTTTTTCCATCTTAGGAATAGTAAGGAGGTTTTTATCTGTGATTCCTGCTGACTCAAATGCTAAGTGAATCAATGCTTGAGATGCATGGTATCCAGTGAACATGTCAAATAGTTTTGCTGGTTTCTTCACAATTGAGTCCCATTTGTCCATAATATTGTCATAAATCCAGCTGTGAAGTTCTTGCTGGATCCATCCCACATCTCTTGTAGGGTCATAATCTGATAACAAAAAAGGACAATCAGAAGCTCACCCTAAAAAGAAAAATATGACATGAATGACCCTTTATACCCTAACACCAGTATGCCTTTTTCTCTGTAGTTATCTCAGATTTCTTAAGGTCCTGACAAGGAGAATTTGTTAAACAATCAGAGCTTATTTAGGTGGTGATCATTTCCTGTATTCCTGTGACCTGAATGTGTGATTCTGGAGAGATATTGTAAGGAGAAATTAGATGCTAGTCACTTCTAAGGGGGTAAAAGGGTTAATTATGACTAAAAATGTTTTTATGAAGAAAACCAATAAATCAAATTTTAATCTCCAGTACTTACCAGTGGTAGGTTTTCCATTCTCATCTGTCTGCCCTGACAGATCAATGACATGAATGAGTACATCAGCATCCAAGAGATCATTCAAAAATTTGTTTCCCCGTTCCCTTCCTTCACATGCACCTGGCACCAAACCAGCCACATCTTTGAGCAAGACTGGAACAAACCTTTCACCTTGTGCACTGTGGCCATATTGAGCATGACATTGTTTATTCCACTGAACACAAGGGCAAGGTATTGCATAAAATGCCTGCCCAATATTTGGTTCAATTGTGGTGAAGGGATGAGCACCTATTTTTGCCATATTTTGGTGTGTAGCAGCATTGAAGAAAGTGGATTTTCCAGCTGAGGGTTTCCCTGAAAAATAAATTTAACTCCTCTCAATGAAAATTTAACAACTAAAATTTATTTCAATTAATATTTATCTCATGAGGCTTACAAACAACTCCAACCACAACCCCCAGGCATTTAGCTTGTATTTATTTACTTACCGGTATTTACAAATAAGTTCTCCTTAGCTTCTTATGATGTACACATTGTTCCTATTCATCATTCTCCTCATCATAACAAAGACAGATAAATAACTGAGAGTTAAAACTGTAGGAAAACACCAGGGACACACTAGAAATTGATTTAGTTTCACATCTGACTGGTATGGACAACAGCACTAGTTTTGCAAACCAGTGAATGGTGCTTCAAATGTAGAATAGCACAACCGATGCAATCCACGTTAATTTAGAAAAATACTCTAACAGTCCAGTAAGCTTGATAATGAACCAGCTGTTTATCAGAAAATCACTCCTTCACCACAGGAATTCTTCTCAGGGAGAAACAATGACCGCAATCGTGAGAACAACAGAAATCAAGCCTTAGTAGCTAAGACTGCTGAGTATTTATTTTATTAATATTTTAACTTTACCTAAATAATTATATATGATGTCTAATTATTACCAATTAGGCCAATGACGAAGTCCCATCTTCCACCTTTTGCATTGATCATTTCCAATTTGTCTTTGAAATTTTCTAAGTAAATAGAATCTTGACCATCTCTTTCCTCATCTGATTCAACTTCTGCTGCTTGGTCTCCTTGAAAGCCGTTGAATCTTATTGCATTTTCCTCAACCCATTTTTTTGCTGAATCTACTAAACCAAACACCATAGGCATTCCCACAGATTCCTCACACGAACATTTTAAGAAGGAGATCAGTTCTTCTATGAACTCTTTTGGCATTGCATTCGAGCGATTTGGGATCTCGATCAAAGGGATTTCTTCTGGATATTTCAGTGGAAGGGAAATCTTCAGTTGAAGCGACGTGACGGAAGAAGGGATGTTTAGCTCATCAATTCTGATCATAAACGTCGGAGGGAAAGAACTGAGTTCAGAAAATTCATCAGGAAATATGGCTTTAAGGCTCTCGATCTCTTCTCTTTGCTCCTCTAAAAAATCCATCTCAGAGATGAGTATGTATGAAAAATAAAATAAAATTTATGCAAAAAAAGAAAAAAGGTCAGGCCGCCATTTTAGATTTTGGTGGTGCAATATAAGACGAATTCTGATTGGTTTGTCGATAAGATATCCCAGAAGTCCATTAATTACGTTTTTTTAGTTCGAGGAGTTACAAGATGGCGGCACGTATATTTTCGCGAGTGAACTTGGTTTCAAAGAGATTTTTCGCAGCTACGGCTTCTCCAGGGGCTTCTTTGGCAGAGAAAGAACTTGCAGAGGCGAAACATGCTGAATGTAAGTCAGTAGATTCAATCTTATTATGTTACTGCTCCAAAACGATGCCCCATTAACTGGCATTGCTTGTTATTTTAATACGCTTGCTCTTAACGTATTTAGTTCAATATTGTACTGAGGTTACCTCCGTTGTTTAAATGTAAACTTATAGTGTTAGTTCAAAAATGAAAATATAAAGTATGACGAGTGTCTAGAAAGGGTAAATGCCAGATTAATCCGTGACTATTACTATCGCGGGACGAGCTCGTGAAGTCGCACATACGAGATTGGCCAGTTGAGATTGGTAGATAAGATTTGTTTTACGGCTGTTGATGAAATGGAGAGATTTTGTTTTATATTAGTAACTGTTTGGCCAACGCTAAATTCTGAAGCTAGAGTCTCATTCGTATTTGCGCAAACTAATATGACGAATGTTTACGGCCATGAAATGGGTGCTGAAATCATGCCCTGTGATTTCATTTACATGCTATTGGCATTGGCCTTGTAACCGAGAACTCCAAAGCTTTTCTGCTATTTCCAAACCTAGTTGTCAAAATATAGCTGAAAAAAATTGGAAGTATACAAATAAGGCTAGAGAAGGGGAGAAGGAATGGCGCAGTGGTGAGAGCACTCACCTACCACTACTATGACCCAATATGGCATCACATGTGGGTTGAGTTTCTTGTTGGTTCTTTTCCTTGCTTAAAGAGCTCTTCTCTGGGTCCTTTCAGTTTTCCTCCCTCCACAAAAATCAACACTCCAAATTCCAATTTGACCTGGAAACAGTGGACAAGAAGAGCCATCTAGTTGAATGTCCATTGATGAATTCCCATTTATTTTTATTATTTTATCCTATTAAAGAAAATGAGATGTGCAGAACCAAATCCCATAGTAGGGCAAAGATTGTAAAAAATCCATCTACAAGAGTCCAAACTCTGTAGAAAATATATATTTAAGTAGTTAAATGAACCACAACGTTAGGCCAAAATAAACTTCTTAAAATCCCAAACAAAGAGGTAACAAATTTGTACAAATGAAAGTTAAATTAGAATTCACCAAAACTCCATAAAACAAACAACAAAAGTGAACAAAAGATTTCCTTGTTAGTTTTGAATGTCAAGGCCAGAGTTCTTTGATGTGATTGGCTAGTTTGTGAAATCATGGGTACAGCATGTAAATACAAAAAGAATGAAGAGAGGGGAGAGGAGGGGAAAAATTGTTATTTGAATTTTAAAACAAAAGAGATTTTTTACATAGGTGTATGTCCATGGTTCAATTTTTGTGAAAATCTTTGTCTTCAATTTTGAGTTTTTCTTCTTTGTTTGTCAGGTACATGTAATTTGTTTTTGGTAGTAAAAGATTTTTCTAATGCTACTCACTTTTCTTTTTTAAAATGGTTAACCCTTTAACTCCCATGAGTGACCAAGACAGAATTTCTCTTTACAATATCAATACAATATCAAGCAGACAAGTAATGAGATTAAAGAAAAATAGAAATTAACAGAGTATAAGTTGATCCAATACCAAATTCTCCAAATCAACATCACAGAACTGTATAGCAGACAGTAAGAAGAATTACTATTGAGATCTTGGGAGTGAAAGGGTTAAAGGGTCTTACCATGTTTGTTTATAGGAAAATAGGGTCCCAGTACTGTCTTCTGTCAAAACAGGACAGGTTATCTTTCAGCATTTTAATTTCAATTGTTCAGTTAAATTCCATTTTTCCCTCTCTCTTCTCTCTCTCTTTAGCAACTATGAAGACCTGGAAGTTGATTTCATATTTTGTTGCCATTCCTGGCATTCTTATCTGTACTTACAATACATACCTTAAAGAGAAAGAGCATCATGAACATCCAAGGGCAGAGTTTGTACCATACTCTCACCTCAGGATTAGATCTAAGGTTGGTGAACAATGTCATTTCTTCAAATTGTGTGTGAAGGTGCAGTGGCCTAATGATCAGTGCACTGGACTCTGGATCGAGAGGTCTGGGTTCAAGCACTATGGGAATTAATATGTTGCATTCTTGGGCGGGACACTTAAATCTTACTGGGCCTCTCTCTACTCCGAAGTTTAAATAGGTGCTGGCAAATTATCAGGGAAGCCTGATGAAATGCTGGGGGGCTGTCATTGTGATGGACAAGCATCCCATCCAGGGGGGAAGTTGTAATACTTCCATTTGCCTAATGCTAAGGAAACTGGGATAAACTCTAGCTGGGTTGGCTATTAGGCTCAAGTACTGACTAAACCTTTCTACAAACAGTGGTCTCACAGCTGACATAGTTTTTGAATACATTCCAAACTCTTGAAAGCAGTATGAACCCAATCACTCCCTTGATTAAAATATCATTTCTTCACGCTGTCTTTCATACAATTCTTATCATTTCAGATCTGAGAATGTAATCCTAAGTCATATAAAATATGTTCTTTCTGTTCTTATTGCATTTTGCTGAAAAATGTATTGGTAATGTAAGGGTAGTGTACTATCACTTCTGCAAGTGAAAGGGGTGAAAGAAACAGATTGGAATGACTCAATTTCCTTCGTCGACAACAAAACTGATGCAAAACTGTAAAATTAAAGAGTAATCAAAATGTCCATGTTCAAGAAGGTTATTGTGTGACATACAGGTTTTTATTGTTGTTATGTTCTTAGAGGAAGCATATTTCCATTTCCCTGGTGAAAACTGTTTCATACTGTTTTGACATCTTCTGCAATGTAAAAAAAGTATTGTAATGGTCATTTTATGTAATTTTTATCACATAAACTGCGGTGTTATACAAGGATTTCCGGCCCTGAGAAAAGCCGTGACAACACATGTGAAAAAATATCGTATTTTTTCACATGTGTTGATATAGCCAATCAGCTGCTGACACATCACTCGCCTTTGGCAATACTCGGTCAGGTTGATGAATGAACGGCAAAGCCTTCACGATTCTTGATACAAGTTGTTGTCGGAGCTTGCTCGAATTATGGTGGCTAAAACACTAAAAAATCCGTATTGCTTACAGACAGTGAGGTTCAAACTTTTCTAGAAGGGGAAGGAAACCAACATACTAAAAGAAAAACCAAAAGTTACATATTCGGTGGCTTTAGTGTTAGCATTTCTCTCAGCTGAGAATGAAAATCGACAACTGGAAGATTTGTCACTGGCCGATTTTGGCTGTTTACCTGAAAGACTTCTTCTGTCGGTAAGGACAAAGTCAATAAATGAGAATTTTGTAAATTGAAAATTACAACCATTGTTGTTTTTGTAATCATGATTCAACGCATTTTTCCATCATAAGAGTTAGTGCCAACACACTCTATGATTATTATTCGGGGATTGTCGATTCATTTATTTTCATTCATTAATGAAGTCGGCTTTTCTTCTCAGTAAAGGGCTATTGTGTTTATACGATAAACAAAATAATACATGGTTGCTTGTAGATATGGAGTTTCTCTTCTCGTGTTCAACTCGACATCTCACTTGTGAGCTATCAAGTTAAACACTCAAAGAGAAATTCCATATCTATGCGCGCCCATGTATTATTCTCTATTTACATATTACTTCTAAAGATGATCATTTATTTGCCATAATCCTTCCTTGAAAACAACTGGCATCATATTAGTATTGATATCAGTGAGTTATCTTTTTCTCCTGTAGGAAAATTGTAACATTCCTTCTGCTGTTCAATTTTATTACTGTCTCATTTGTCTCAAGAAGAGATCTGTTTTGTTTCAGCTCTTCCCATGGGGTGATGGCAACCACTCATTATTTCACAATTCGCACGTGAATGCTTTGCCTGATGGCTATGAAGATGAAATGGAACATTAAGTGTGACTTATTCCTGCTTGCTTGTGCTGATTACTACTGTTTTGGAGGCTTGTTTCTGATGGCAAAGTCATTTCAAAGAATGTTTTTCTTTCAATTATGATAATGTCATTACCTGTGTGCTAATGGAAAAATTATATCATGATGGTGAATAAAGTTTAAAATTTCCAAATCTGTTTTATTCAGTCAGTGTGAATGTAAAATTGTGCTTAAAAAACACCCTCTTCCTGCTTTTAGACATTGACTTGTGGACTTTTCTCCCCTCCTTGATAGTTAATTGCAAACATGTTTTGTACAGAGTAAAATTTCAACCCCTTGGTTAAGGGTCAAAAGCTTTTATTTTCTCTTAAAAAAAAAAAAGGCTAGTCAAAAATGATGTTTCTTTGACTCCCAGATTGATCATGTCATTATTTGTATCATATTATGTGATAGGTTAAATTTATTTTTAACTGACCTTGGTAATCACAATGTTGGCACTGAAGTCTGGATCTGATTGTCTGGGTTTCTGTCAACTGTTTACTTAAATAACCTGATTGCTTGAAAAGTCATCTTGAGGGCAGCATTGTCTTCATACTTGCTGGGAGAGAGACATTGTTGTCGGTTCTCCAGCAATTGAAAAAGTCTGATTTTAATCAGTGTGAGGGGTACTTGTGAAAATATGATAAAGTACAGGGGGATTAGACATACAGTATAGTGGCATTCCTCAATGGGGAGTTTTTGCAGCTCGGTGATTCAGCCAACCCTTGGATGCGAGAGCTACTGGTTTGGTATTCAAACATCAGGGTATGACCTTGTTTATGTCAAAAAAGAAATCTGAAAATTCTTCAACTGTAAAAGTAAAAGGGGATAAATAAGAACTGACATTTATTCCATCTCATTTTTTACTCATTTTACTACCTAGATGTTTTGGCCATCAATCCATGATCCTTCAACTGCACCTCTTAATTTATTTAAGTAAGCAAGACATTTTTAGGACAAGCATTCCATTGGATTGCAAACCATTTTCAAAGCTGAGAGAATTAGCAAAGCCACTACCTGTGTAAGTATCTCTGACAATCAAGTAGTCCTGCCCTTACTTCTACTCTGGCAATTCCTTACCCACCCCCTGACAATCTAATCTTTTCCTCACTATTGAAATAAAAATCAGTGAATAGCAATTTCCCTGACCATGAGAGCACTTTGATGAAATTGAGGATAAAGGATTAGACTCCATAACGGTATTGAAGATATGTTTTTGTTTACATGCGATTGATTATGTCCCACCTGCACTTGTTCCCAAATCAGATTCTCCATCCTTGGTTGAGAAGAGACTTAAAATAATGTTGTTAGGGGTGATAATTGTATCTCCTTGGAACTAAATTTGGTGATTCTAAACCACAAGGAGATTTAGTTTCAAAAGTAAATGTTTCCAAGTGCTGTGCACCAGAATTGCTACTTACAAGGAAGTAAATTAAATATTTTATTCAAAGATTCACTTATTAGCTCCGTCACTCCCACTAAATGTTTATTTAATACGCCTTGCATGCCTATCGTCTAATTAGATGGACATTACAGTTGAGTTTACTTGATGAAACAATTCCTATCAGCATCACACCCCTTTGGATGATAGTATATGTTTTGGAAGATTCTGCAGCTGGTGACATTTACTAGACAGGTAAGCCGCCACAGCTATTTCGCCCATCATCTGCTTTGAAAAGTGACTTCCGTTTCGATTGTCCACCCGCCAAGTGGTTCTAGATGTTCTGTAAGGCGGTTAAAGTTGTATTCCGACCCGATGTTTTTGGACCCTTGTTGCGTCAATTCGTACGTAAATACAACTTTCACACAAAATTACCATACCGCAATTTACCTGTCATGGGAGTCACGGTATCTTCTAACAGAGAGAGGAAGGTTTTTTTAAGTAGAAAAAGTGTCCCTCAGCCATCATTTGCCAGTTTTTCCACAACAGGGACACTGACCACAGATACAGGGGAAGGTAAGCTTTGTAGATCAGCCTAAGTTGGAACATAAACGACTGTGTTGAATTTCCATGCCTAATTTATTCAGAATGTGTGCCTTCGGAAGGTGACAAATTTAAAGGTCAGTGCTTAATAATTACATCTGAATTCAAAAGGAAGAAGGGATGTGTTATCTTGTGGGAAAAACAGTAAGATAATACTCATGAATGCGTTGAGTTTGACAGAAATACAACAAGACTCTCGCAGTGCGAACTTACTTGAAGCAAGTTTTATCAAATTCGAGATCTATTTACTCGAGGATATTGGCTACTCTTCAAATGAAATTACTAAAATTTGTTTATTGAGCATTTGGTGAATATTTTCTCGAACTGTCGGTCGTGTTAAGCGTTTATTTAACAACATGTTTTTGGAGTAGTTTCACCGTGGTAGATGGATAGGGAAACCGCGTACTGAAATGATAAGTTTAACCTTCCTGTTTAAATCAAGATTATCAAATATATTATTGTTAGAGAGAAATTCAACTTAAAATATCATGTCGAAAATTTCTTGTATGTGTTCAAGTAAATTATTGGGCGCTTCTCCTCAAAAAATCAGATTTCTCTTAGAATTGTTTTACCTGCCCGAGGTTATTCATGTAATCAGATAGTTGAGGTTTCCTTTTCTACAGCAGATAATTTTCTAGTACATAAAATTGTATGACATTGTAACTCGATTGCTCGTTTTGGCTACCAGTTAACAAAAGCATACGACCGCTCGCTGACATGTGGATAAGGAAAACCTGTAAGGAACTCAAAGAGTGGGTTGTTACCTGGAAAATTGATCTTTAACTACAGGCTTTCACTTGTCTCTATTTGCGCAGGCAAAGGGCTAACTATCGAAATGTCAGCTTTATAAACTCCTTGTGGTGACTAATGTACATCACCATCGCATTTGATAGAACCGAGCTGCTGCAGCTGTCATACTCCCACTCATGCAGCATCAAAGTTTCCCTAGGAACATAACCCCATTATTCATTTGTTGCAATTCTTACTCTGATCGTGTTACCTCTTTTCTCGTATTAGCTCAGATTTCATAATAAATTATTCCTCTTCAAATTACAACACACCATTCTGTTTCGTACAGCATCAGTTTAGCGTGTTGTTTTTCTTTGATTCCCGCAAAGCTAATTTAGTGAAGAAGTTCATGAATTATAAACTGACTTATTATTCCTTTTTCCAAATCTATAGGAACATCTGTAGAAAGCTCCACCATGATTGAAGTCAATGTTGGCCAATATGATGACTGTCTGCAAGATGGAACGTAATGCACTCCAATTTCTTTGTCTGCAATATTTTATTTGTAACTAGTTACAAAGACTTCTGCTAATTGTTAAATTAGATAATTAAAGGTATCAGTTTGAGTTATTTTTTTATCATTAATAAAAATAATAACTATGTTAGGGTATTGAGTGTTATGTTGCCAGCACCAATCAGATTGCCACATGAGGATGTGTGTTTAGCGCCAATGAAATTACAGTGTTATAATGTTTGCACCAATCCAAGCATCAGGGTACTGTCCCTCCTGTCAATTATGTCCTGGAATTAGGGTATCACAAAATGTTGCAATGGAATTAACCCAACATTGGCACACAATAGGAAGAATATCAACAAAGAATTGTGAGCTCATCAATCCAGTGAAAGAGTTCCTAAATTTCCTTCATATGGACCTGATCACTATGATATCTTGAGATGACAAAAATTGGCTGGGAAAATTTCTGCCATTTAGAAGTTGAAGCATGTTTTGTGTAATGCTCCTTCACTTACAACACACATGCCATTAGTAAAAAGCCTACAATTAATGAAGTTCTCGCTGGAGCGTTTGTTTTGTAAGGGCTAGTTTTGCTGACTGCTGTAAAATTTGCTCAAAGCATTTGCATTAATCATATTTGATCAATAATCTTGTTTTTGCCTTGTATGTCCTTCTTTTGGCTCAGGTTGAAAAGATCATCAAGTTATATTTACTTTCTGTGTCAAGTGCCCTGTAAATATCTGTTTCTTTACCTTTAGAAGTTCTACATGAATTGCATCTTGTGTTTAAATGGTATTTTCCTGGCACAATTGTGCATTTAGTTGTCACTAGTGATTAGGTTTACCTTGATAATTTTTCAGTGACAGCCTAAATTTTACAACATAATCCTACCACACTTAACAAAGTTCACATGAAACTAAATGCTATTAGTAGTAAATTTTCCATGCAACTCTCGTGCTCTTTGACTTTTTCTATCTTATACTGCCTTGGATTTCACCCCATCACATGTCATATCCTTGTAAACAACCTGCATTTTATCACAAGCAAGCTAAAGTCTCATTTGCATTCACTGTTTGGTCTTGTCATGCAACAGAGGCAGGGGAGATGTTGTGTGACAAGACCAAACAATGGCTGTAAAGGAGACTACAGTAAGCATGGTACAAATGCAGTTTATTTATGCTTAAAATTGTTCAGACAACAGTAATGACAGACCACAAACTACCTATGTCAGGGTTTATTTCATATAAATTGGAAGGAACTTATTTGCCCTCTACTGAAAGGTATTTTTGTTGGAAGTTTAGGCTATTTTTATGTTTCAAAATTGGAAAAATCAGTCACTCCAAGTGTCTCACTTCAACCCACCCATCTAAAAAAATAACTTGCATGCATAGCATACCTATGTTTCAACCTTGTCTCCTTTAAATGCAGTATGAGAACAATTGACATTGGAGAAGGTAAAGCACTGCTGGTACGTGAGAATGGGGAGTATTCTGCAGTTGGCCACAAGTGTACTCACTATGGGGCTCCTTTGTCCACTGGTCATCTCTCTACTGGACGGGTACGCTGTCCCTGGCATGGAGCCTGCTTTAATGTCAAGACTGGTGATATTGAAGACTTTCCTGGGCTGGACAGTTTACCCAAATTTGAGGTCAGTTGGGTTTTTATACAGTAACAAAGGTGTGAAAACTTTGACAGAGTTGAATAATCTGGGAATCAGAGAAAGAAATATGAAAGATAGGGTGGACTGTCGTTAGACACATGGAAAACTTGAAAGAGGATACACTTTTGGAAGAGATTGTAAAAAGGAAAAAAGTAAAGATTGACTGGTGTATCAGGAAGCATTTAAATATACCCAGAGTAAGGTTGTGCTGGTGCTCAACTTGCAGTGGGAAAAGTACTACTGGGTTATCTCTATAACATTTAGAATCTATAATTTCTCCATAGATGTTCATGGTAAATTTCTTAATGGTCTGAAAATTAATTATTTTTCTTTTCAGGTGGTCATCAAGAATGGTAATGTTATTGTTAGGGCACATCCAGAGGTAAAGGAGAATTAAAATTGAAATGTCTGTTGTAATAATATTGTTAGTAATATTTATTTCATGATTCTTTATCTGATAAAAGCGATGATGTCAAAATATATTTGTTTACTTTTAAATTTGTGTCATCTGTGTTTTAGCAATTTACATCTCATAAAAGAGTCAAGACAATGGTTAAAGAAGACACAAGTTGTGACAAACGAGTATTTGTTATCATTGGGGGAGGTGAGTTTGTTCATAGTGTACATGCAAGCTGTTGAAATAGTTGGTTTGTCATGTGGGTTGTTAAAGTTTAAGATTAAGGTAGTCAAGAAGGTATGTAACCATAGTTACCCTTGAACAAGTACTACCTCTCTCCTCCAAGCTCCCAGTCACAATGAAAAGAAAGTGTGCTCAGCCGTTAACTGTGAACCCTTGAACCCTTAGGAGTCAAAGGTTACCATATCAGCCCCAAATCATACATTAATGCCATAAGAATAAAGGAAATGATTGCTCAATCTGAAAAGAGCTCTTGATTGTTCAACAAATTCTCCTTGTTCGCACCTTAGGAAATTTATAGGGAACAGTATGGAGAATATGCATACTGATGTCAGGATTTAAAGGGTTAAAGATAGTTTATGCTGTCAGATGATAAGGATGATTTATGTCAGACAAGAGTCTCAACGGAAAGTATTTTCTCATAGAAACCTGAACTTCCAAGGTTTTAAAAGGGTATTAGACAGTTATTTAGCCTTAAATTATCTTAGTGATACACAAACTAGGGGTGGAACTTAAAAAAGGGTCCTTGCAGAAGCAGGAGGTTTCATGTGGAAATTGAAAGTTGATGTTTTTACACTATACAGGTGGAGCAGCCATGAAAGCTGCCGAGACATTGAGAGAAGAGGGATTCAGAGGTACCAGGACTGATACTTATTTTATGATACATGAATATTGCAGTAGTTTTCATCTGCAGATTGGGAATATTTTATTTTTAAATGTGGGAGCAAATTTTTACTGATCATAATGTCAGGAAGTTCTGCTGGGAGTCAAACAATGGTTACTTTTAATCATTGACAATTGTTTGACTAAGAATGGTTGTAACAAATGCTTTGAACCTGTTGACTGAATAATATTTACTACAACCTGTTACCAGCTAAGATTTTTTATTTTTTTTCAAACACCTGAGTGTTAGCTTACAGGTAATTGAGCTTCTGTTCCTCACAGGGCGTGTTATCATGATTACAAAAGAGGCTCACTTGCCCTATGATAGACCAATTTTAAGTAAGGTTAGTGTTATGTTCATGCTATTTGCTTTTGGTAAGTCATCTTAATATGTGTTTAGCTATAATTTCCTTGGAGACTTAACTGATCATCTGAAGGTTGTTATTGTTGTAGCTTCTCTGTAGAGTTTGGTCTGATTTGTTGAGAAATTGGTGTGAATTTAAATGTTGATTTGAATACTGTCCTACTGTCCAACAGAATTGGATTCCATAGCCTTTTTGAGTGTGAATTTGGAATTGTGTAGTAAGTCATCATGAGATTCATCTTCATTGCTGCAGTTCTGTAAGGATCTGTTGATCTAAATCTATTCCAATCAAAGCTTCACTGGAAAAGCTTTTCATAATTTGTTGGAACAGCTTTCCATTTGTCAAAGTTGTTGTGTTTTGATCCCAAAAAACTTCCAATACTTTTGTAAATATTAAAACTGTAAGTTCTTTGGAAGTGGCTCTGAATTGTATCAAGGTTAAGTTGTACCCCAGAGTTCAAACCAAAATATTTAGCAGAATGGGGTAGCTTATATTTCATTGAGTTACTTCTTATAATTGGTCTTTTTAATATAAGTGTGTTGTCATGAATGGGTTGTTTCTTTCAATTTAGAAATTAGCTGCCACGGCTGATTCTTTAAAGTTACGTTCAATGGAATTTCTCAAGGATCATGACATTGAGCTCATGACAAAAACTGAGGTATGTCAATATGGTCATGGAGCCCTCATGGAGAGATGAAACAGAAAGTTATCATTCAGTTGTATTTTGCATAGCTGTGTATTAAAGTTTGGAAAGAAAGAAAAAATGTGGTTACTGCACTTTGCATAGCATTATTTCTTTGCAAGTGTTTAATGATATAGCATTTTGTTATTCTGTTTTTTTTTATATTGCAAGTGTTTAATGTAGAATTTTGTTATTTTTCTGTTTTTTTATATATTTGCAAGTGTTTAATGAAATAGCATTTTGTTATTTTTCTGTTTTTTATTAATATTGCAAGTGTTTAATGATATAGCATTTTGTTATTTTCTGTTTTTTTTATATTGCAAGTGTTAACGATATAGCATTTTGTTATTTTCTGTTTTTTTTATATTGCAAGTGTTAATGATATAGCATTTTGTTATTTTTCTCATTCAGGCCACTGCATTGGACAATAACCAAAAAACTGTCACTTTGAGTAATGGCACAGTTCTTAACTATGATAGTGTATTGATTGCTACTGGAGGAAAGTGAGTTAATTTCTGTTACAGTTCATGTTCATGTCCATTGCACTTATTCCTACTTGTACTTTTCATGTATTTGTTGATGTGGGTTTTTGTTAGCTATTGATCTGTTATGATTTATTTGACCACATTCATTGTGTAAGCATTGTTCCTTCAAGTGTCCCTCTCCCTTTCGCATCACTCATCCAGTGATTCTTTTCTTCTCTCCTTACATCCCTAGAACCCTTCATTTGATATCACCTTTCTTCTTCCTATCTGTAATTTCTCCCATTTCATGCATCCATAATTACTTTTTTTTTAATATATCCTTATTTCTCTCTACCCTTCCATCCATTCTTCATTCATTTTTTTACTTTTTACTTTACTCTTTCATCCATTTGTTAAACTGTCCATCTCTAAAAAATTGGCTTTCATTGCTCGGTTCAATTTTAGTGTAATACATTCAATTTGCATGCTACAAGCCTACTATTTCATCGAGTTATGTCGTCTGATTTTACTTGCATTTAGACCGAGAAGTTTAAGTATACCTGGAAGTGATCTGGAGAACATCTTCTTACTGAGGAGTCCTGAGGATGCTAACCAGATTGGTGAGTACATTTAAGAGCAATTTGTTGTCAAGTGTTAAAAAAAATTCACCTTTAAGCGTAGGTTTGCAGAACCAGTCTTACTTCATCTTGCACTCACGTTTTGTTGCACTTAACATGTCGGTGTTAGCTTTGAGTTTTCGTTATTTCCTTGTTTTATTTAACTTTGTTGTTGTTGTTGTTAGCCGCCATTATCATCTTTTACTTTAGGCCTCTTATATAGCTGTCACCTACAACGTCATTTTTGGTAAGCTCAGTAAAACCATGTGTGTTTATATTTTATGTAGCCTCCTTCGTCCCTGGAAAGAACGTGGTCATCATTGGGACTTCGTTTATAGGTAAATTATTAATGTTATTATGTCTCATTAGAATTTTTTTAAAATTTAATTGGTTACTAGCCCGTGGTTTCAAATGCCAGACTCTTTAATTTATTTTACATCTGGTAGCTTAGCAATAGACCGCGCTTTCCATTCGTTTTCCGGCGTGATATCTCCAACTTGAGATTCTGGAGAAAACGAGCAAAGTTCATGAATCACGAACCAAAGGGGAGTGTTTGACAAACTTTTTCGAGTTTGCAGCACCACAGTTTCTTTTGAAAAAAGTAAACTTCATTTGTCGTTTAATCGCTACAATCACAAATTCTTGTCTTAGCATTTTTAAATCCACAGCTTTCAGAACAGTGCACCATGCCAAACCTGAAGCCGGAAAATCCACATTTCTCTAGAAACTCACCTTCTTTATTCATTTTTTTAGTTTGGGTTGGATCATGCAACCCGACCCAAGCTTTCCTCGTTTTTCGCCCAGCCACAACTATCGCGCTCTGTTTTACTAACTGAACGCCTGGAAAAAGCTTAAGTATTACTTCTTATGAGGGAAGAATATTGCTGTTAACTTGCTCCACCATTTCACCTTGATCCGTAAGGTATGGAACTGGCGTCGAACTTTGCAGACAAAGCTGCGTCTGTGACATGTGTTGGAAGAAGCAGTATTCCTTTTGCGAACGTGCTGGGCGAGAAGATTGGCGCCATGCTGAAAAAGGTAATGGGATGCATTACTGACTCGTACCTGGTCGATTTTTAACGAGGAAGCGGGAGGTGCTCGTCTCTCGCAACCTCGTGTCTGTGTAGACGTGGAGAACAAGGGACGGCTCAGGGATGTTTAGGAGTTGGGCATGAACACTTAAGGCTGATCAAAAGGCAAACGACCTATTTACCCAAACAGTCTTTTTTCCTACTGTAAAGCTTGATTAATCACACTCTGAAACTCTGTTTCCTCTTCTTCTAGACTCATGAAAGCAAAGGAGTAAAATTCATCACCGATGCTGCTGCGAGTAGTTTCAAAGGCGACAGCGGAAAAGTGAGGATTTTTCTCAGTTTAATTAAGGAAGTTAATTTTTGTCATCCTGTGATTGGATGGAGCTACACATCAGGAGTTTTAGGACATACACAAATGCCTTTTAACCTAAAGAAACCGTAAAGCAACAGTAAAATTGCAACCACCAATTGATACTTGAAAAATTAAGAGAGAACTGACAAGGGTGGTTCATGCTTGAGAGGATTAATGTGTATTGTGAATCATTAAAAATGATAATTATTATCCAAAATTCATAAACCCGAAGAGACAAACATTTACTCTAAGAATTGAGTGCAACTTAAAAGTTAACCGATTGAATTGTCAGTTTATTCGGTTCGTCTGTAATACGAGGTGTCTGGTGTATTGCTTTCAGTTAACAGCTGTGTGTTTTAACAATGGAACAGAAGTTCCTGCTGATGTCTGTATCCAGGGAGTAGGTAAGGTTCCTTTAGTATACCACTAACTTCAGCGCCAATTGAGAGTGCAAAAATTAACTTTCGGTTTGATTCTGTTCTTTGCAAGCGTATGTACAAGGCAGAACTGAACGCCATAAAATGTCCTACCAGGAGACTTCTTCGTAAAGCTGAACCTAGTACTTTCAAAAATTTACCCTAACCCTGAGCTAAGTCAATCGCGAGGCCAGCCATTTAATTTTTATTCAAGCCATTTAAGCCAGGGTATAACCAAGCAAAACTACTAAGTCTCCCACGCAATTTGCTGGCATTCATTAAGTCTCGTGTGAAAGAGACATTATGTGAGGAAAGTGTGATGCCTAAGAACAAAACATTTCTCTCATTCTGGAGTCTACGCAAACCACTATTTACTGTCTTTCCTAGGTGTATCACCATCCACAGACTTCTTAAAAAACAGTAGCGTGCCTCAGACCAGCCGCGGAGATGTAATTGTTGATAAGGTTAGAATACTTTTGCGATATGCAGTTTTTAAAGTTAGCCTTGAGGTGACTCCCATTCAGGCCATTTCGGCGATGACCATCTTTTCTTGGATTAACCAAGTTATCGTGTTGACTTCTCAAGCCATTTAAGACGACTAGTATCCAACACCAGTCTTTGATTTCTTTCACTATTGTTGGATGTCGGACACCTGTATCCATTTTTGGACGGTACCGTCTGATTTCGGACGCCCACGTTCGTCAGCAACAGTTTTTGACGTGTAGTTGAAATATCAATGAACTGATCTGGAAAATGCACGAGATGGTGCATTGTTTAGTGGCTAAAACTGTGACAAACGTGCTCAGTGGCAATTCACGCTCATCATGTATGGTCTTTTTTTTTTCTCCTGCCCTCGTGCCCCACTCTTTTTCTCGCGCTTGCTTTAGGCTCTCTTGTTGTATAAATACGGTTATGGTCAGATCAGTATGGCCTGCCTCTATGTTACCAACCTATAGTCTCTTCATGTTGCAGTACATGAGGGCTTGTGAAGGAGTTTTTGCCGCTGGAGATATCGCTCACTTCCCTCTGAAGATGTTAGATTGGGAAAGGGTGACTATCGGTCATTGGCAGATTTCGCACAAGCATGGTATGTTTTTATGGGTGATATCGTTGAAATGGTCCAATAAACATTCCTCTCGCTTCGAGGCAAAACGATCCTGATCAAAATGTAGTCTTATCTTATTTTTGCTGTAATGAAGTGTTTCTTTGAAAATTGAGATTCTTTACGAAACCCAGTCGTGGGTCCCTGAAAAAAGAAGATTTGCATGAGTAGAGGAATACCTAGAAGATGTGGAGGGCAAACCTGTTGTCTAACTCTCCCCACAGGGGACCAGGTAGTTCTGCTCTAGGTTGGTTTTTGAAGTCCTGGAAATTGTCGTACTCAGCCCATCGTGCTTTCATATTGTAGGACTGACTGCTGCGCGTAATATGCTTGGAGGAAACGAAGAGATCGACACAATACCATTCTTCTGGACTTCTCAGTATGGTAAAAGCATCAGATACTGTGGTAGGTGTCTCTGAGTATCTGAGTCTAGCTGCTTCCTACCATCCAATTTCTATCTTAACAGAAATGCAGAATTAGAATTAATTTCCTCCAAGAAAATCCTTGCAAACTTAGCCTGAAGTTCTTAACCTGGGGAAAGGGGGTCGGAGGATTTTGTTTATGTCAAGATAAAATTTACATGATCCCCCTTAAGGCTTTCTAATATTCTTATGATCCACTTCATTGGCATTTAATCAGAGGTCAATTTCCTCAAGTCTCCCTTTATCTTCTGTCGGTGACGGCTGATCCCCTCTCCGTTTCCCCTGAAGACCATGCGATCCTTCAAAATCCTCTGACCCTCGCCTCTCCCTCAGGCGATAATGATTAACTGGTTCTTAATTGTAAAGCGTGCTGTAAACCAAAATAACAGGACTAGGCCGATCCCCACTCCGTTCCCCTTGAAAACCATGTGATCCCTCAAATCCTCTGACTCTCCCCACTCCCCTCTCCCCTCTACCCTCTCCCTCAGGCGTGTTGTAAACCAAAATAACTGGACTAAGCCGAGGGAAATCGAGCAATCTCACGGGTCGATCAGTGATTACCTTTGTTACCTCTTTGCTGTTAAATTTGTCCCCAGGTCACGCCCATTCATTTGATGACGTGCTTATTGACGGTAGCGTTGATGAACAAAAATTCACCGCCTACTTTGCCAAGTGAGTTGAGCAAACATAAAAACCAAATTACTTCAGGAAGTAAAAACTCAAAAAAGAGTACACGTGACGTTTGTTAAAGCGTGGGAAGGCTTCATATAAGGTTTCCTCCTTTTTTACCTTGATTATTATTATATATATATATTTTTTTTAATCCTTGTTGTACCACTTGTCATTGCCTTTTATTTTCCTTGTTCTCTAATTCACTTCCAGAGGGGATAAAATTCTTGCTGTAGCAACCATGGGACCTGGGAATGCCGCCGCCAAGGCAGCCGACGAAATGTTTGAGGGGAAAATGCGTTCTGCATCAGAGATCAGGTCAGTGAACTTTAGGCAAAATTGCTCAAGGTATTATGGTAATAGGTTTCTCGCAAGTCAAGTTGCTGAGATTATTACCACTAAGTGGAGAAAGCCCTAACCCTGCCTAGGAGTATAGTAGACGACTTGGCCAAAGCCTACAGCCAGACCTGCCGCTTGTAGGTGTACCTCGCTGTCCATTACCCCATTTGGTGCGTATCCCATAACAGTTATACAGGAGCTTTAAAAGCGTCGGTTAATTGCCATCACCGAGAAAGGGAGAAATAAAGATGGGGTTTGTTTTAGGTAACTTTTTACCTTTACTAGCCTGCGAAACTATACCCATAGGTCACGAACAAAGCTGAAGTGCAGAAAAGCAAGTTAAAGCCTAGTAATCGGTCAAACATTGATAAATGCTGCGGCTAAACGGTCAAACGAACCATTACCCACCTCTCCCTCATGACAAACCTAACTATTTAGGTAAGGGAGCTTGGTGTGCAAGTAATCAGCGCTCTTTTTCTCTCAAGAAACAATTGACTCTATACTCTCTTTAATACAGGGCTGGTCTTTAAAGACACGAAGACGTCCGCGCAATGTCAGAGACAAAAGTTGAAGTTGACTAGCAAATATCACTCGACGATTTTGAAAACAATAACTTTTAGCTACATAAAAAAAATAATGCACTCCTCTCTTAGTGATTTGGTTTTTTTAAATTACTTTTAAAATCATGCGACCTTCTATGTACATACTACTACGTACAGGTGATAGCTGTAATCGTATTTTCTATTTGGGATTATAAAATGTTAAGAGAAATGCGCGCGCTGTGATTGGTCAGAACGAGTTCATTATATTTCCATAATGAACGCAGCCTACGTCATCGGTACGAGCGCGCGCAATTCACGATACATTTCATGAAAGGAAAAAAAAACTTGTTCCTCGAGCATTGTTGAGTTACATAAGCACGCGGGAATTTTTAAGAACAGGAGAGAAGTGCGAAGAAGCACTCGCCTTCGGCTCATGCTTCTAGCACGTCTCGAGTGTTCTTAAAAATTCCCAAGTGCTTATATAACTCAACAATGCATTTGGCGCGTTTTTTATTCCTTTCGTAAAAAATTGTATGCTTAGCTATTTTATTCAGTAGATTCTCGATGTAGATCCTTTCACAACCTACTATTCTATCATATAGAGCGGACAAGTTTAGAATATAACATATTTAACAAAGCAATATTTTATAAAGTACAAAGACTTTGTTTTGAACGAGTACCTCTACTTTATTTTAGGATGAACGTGACCTACGCTGGAGTAAAATTTATCTTAGACAACCAAAATACTCATTCGCAATAAAAAGATGGAATTCTAATTTAATCCTGCTACTTAAATTGATATTTAGTTAATTAACGGCATATTCCTAATATGGAATTCTTTGTTACAAAAGAACTGGAACTTCCTGAAGCTTTGTGTTTCATCTTGCTGGGTTTGCATATGTTATATTCTGGTATGAGCTACCGCTCTAAAAATTTTAAGGAGGGAGTTTCTCTCGTCGTCGACAGTTTGCCACTTTGTCGCAGTTCCAAGCGAGTTAACTCCAGTGTACGCTTGGAGCTTTGCACGGTGTTTTATTGCACGTTTCCTCGCTTGTATTACAGATACAAGTGGTCGCGTATTCTAACCTGCATGTTTTTTCCTGTAGTCCTCACTAATAACTCGTATCTCTGCATTATTTGATATTCAAAATTATGTCGTTGTGGAATGGTTTCCTGTTGCTCCCGTCTCATTAAGTGAGACTGCGCATGTACTCGGTTGACACGACTCCACGTTATCTCGTCCCAGCCCGTCATCTTCGTTATTCTTTTGGTTCAGAGCTGTTTTCAATCTTGCTTATCCTTGTCTTCGTCTTTCTTGTCTTCATTGTTTTCATTGTCTTGTCCTCTGTACCATTTCACTGCCTGCCTCAACGACAGGAAAATAGGTAGACTGATGGGTAGAAACAGCGGAATATATATGGCGTACCTGAGGGAAAATTACAAAACAGACTACTTATAGAATACAGCTCAATGAAAAAGCAGCCCCCCCCCGTTCTTTAAATCACCGTGCTCCATCAAAACCCCTCTCCCCAGGCCTAAAAGATGATTTTCAAAGTTAAATGTAATGTCCTCTGTTGATTAGTCCTGACAATTTTTACTTCATTTCTTTTCTTTTCATTCTCCGACATCAAATCTCTGACTGAGTCTATCGAAAATTGAACAACTGTGAAAATACGTCTAGAATGTTACCGAAGCAGTAATAGATTCCCATACCGCACAAGGCGATCTCCCTAACATAACATACTAGTGACAAATTGTTGAAAGGTCAGGCTTACTTCTGATCGTCTGGAAAGTACAACAGCTCCAGTATTGATGGTTCAAAAAATGCTTCCTCTGAAAGAGAAAGCATGATGTAACGATCAGGAACACCGAAATATATTGATTACTGGGAAATAAAGTGAACAGCTAAGGATATCTCGTGGAACTTTCCACGAACGATTTAAGAGAAAAGAAACTAAGGACGTTTCGGAAAATGTACTAACCTGAAGATCTAATAGCACTTTTGGCTGCAAAGACTGCTGCAGTCACGTTTCCCTCTTGAAGAGCTGTTGTAGACTGAAAAACGTACGGAACTGGGTCAATTCCAATTCAGTCAAGGACTTAGCATATCAGATTCTTTCTCTGCTCTAGAACCTTTGTTTATCTAGGTCGACATAATCTATAAATTTTAAAAAAGTTGTCAAAGTTCAAGTTCTCTCATTCAAGTAGATTGCGATACCTGATGAATGGAACCCAGGGCCTGCTCGATTTGTTGCTGAATGTGATCATTGATCACCATGTTGCTGATTTTCCCGAGGAGCTGTGCGAGTGACGTCAACGTGATCGTAGAAGTTGCTAAATATTCCATTGTCTTCAGCCTCATCAGCGACTCTTGTTCCTGTAATTAACGAAAATGGTTTACCTTAGGTCTGCTAATGAGGCTATCAGAGTAAATGATAGACATGTTCTCAAAAGTCCTAAGTACTCCTTTACAACCCAAACAGTTTTTAGACCTGGCCTGTGTTGCAGGCCTTCTTGGTTCCTTCCACTCAAGAGGGAGAAGCGAAAACGGAGCGTGGCCTATCTCTATGTCCTTGCGCGCCCACGCACTGCACGCGCTTCTCCCGTTTCTATATAAGGTAACAGCTACACTGAAAACCTTTGCCAACAGGACTTGAAGCAAAAATAGGTGTTCTTCAGAATTAAAGTTAGCACCCTAATAAAGAAACTTCACATTCTCAAACACTCCAAAAGCGTCTCCATGTAATTTTCGAGTAAAAGAGGAAACAAAAGAACAAAATAGGCAACAACTTTACCCATTTTGCGACCCCAGCATCATCAGCGACTCTCATTTCGATACCATTTGGAGGATTCTAAACAAAGAGAAGAATCGAGAGAACATCATAATAGTAAGAAAAGCCTTATTTAAGTGCCGGTGATCATACAGCAATCATGCTGCCGGAAAAAGATCTAACCGTATCGTAAACCTCAGGTGCTAACTTGTCTGCAGTGTCTCTGAATTATAACCACATGGGTGCGTATCAGACGGTACGGTCCGATTTTGGAAACCTGTGTTCATTCTCGGACGGTACTATCCGGTTTTAGAAATTTGCGTTTATTTTCGGACGGTACCGCCCGACTTCGAAAACTGCGTCCGTTTTTGGACAATACTGTCCGACTTCAGAAACTTGCGTCAATTTTCGGATAGTCCTGTCTGATTTCGGAAACTTGCGTCCGTTTTCGAACAGTACCGCCCGACTTCAGACACCTGCGTCTATTTTAAGACAGTACCGTAAGACTTCCAACTTCCATAATAGGACCGCAGTCGTATCTCTTTGTTCTACGAAACAATCATATTGGAAGCATTCCCAGATTCGTACTCTAAAATACCTCAGTTAAAAGTTCCACTACTTCTTACCACAGGCATCATTCCCAGTAACAATTTAAGTTGTGATAGGAAGACTTTCATGACTGGCTTCATCTCCACAGTCATCTGTTGTGGTTTGGTGTTATTCGTCGACGTAGTCCGTGGCAGATTGTAAATCATGATGCCACCCCACTGTGGACTCATGAATGCATTGCTACTGCTCAGCTCGCCTGCAGAAAAAGTGTTGAAAAAATTCTTACCATCCAGGAATCTAGGAGATGATTCCTAAGAAGACTGCCTATGTGACGACCTAGGTTTATCAATACGAAACTATCGTGTGCTAATTCTAGAAATCTCTCCAACTTGCTCAATATGCTTGAGCCACCTGTGATTTCAACAAGTAGCAGGCAACAAGCAGTTGTTGAGTCCTACTGAAACACATTTTTGTTTTCATTAACAATCTAGAAGTTTTTCAGGCAAAGCTCCTGGCTAACTAGATTCATCTAAAAAAAAAAACATCCTGAGATGACAAAAGAAAACAACAGTCAAACTAAACCTTTAAATCTAAGTTAATAAGATTCTTTTATGAGAAACTTTTCACACCCACGTTTTCAATAGAATTCTCCCTGATGTTTGCAACACACATTTTTTGACACAAGCTCTGCGAACTTGATGTAGGATCAAACAACAACCTTGATATGACATTTTTCTCACTTCTCAGCACCTTACTGCTCAACAATGCATTGATATCATAAGGAGAAATTATTTGCTGATCACTCCTTGGAAATAAATGATTTAAAAGAACAAAGAACTAATATGTATGTGGTCTCACCATCCTTATTTTTCATGTAAATTGGTGAATGCTTCTTAGATGGGACATACACCACAAAGTTTAAACTGGGATATAAAGAAATATGTGAACCTGCAAATATGACATGAAAAATATCAATGAAAATAATTACAAATTGCTCTGAATATAAAACCAGCCTCTGTCTAGCAGTCCACAGCCTTAGAGCAATTAAAATGGGCAATAAATCTTTAAAAATGCGTCAACAAATGTAACTCATACCAAGTTTGCCTTCTATGGGATTTATCATATGAGGTAAGTCATCATAGTAAAGATAGTAAACTTCACCATCCTTTTTGGGATTAATTCGAAGGCTACTATAATGCAAAACCTGAAATGGCAACATTCACTGAATTAGTGTATGCTAATGACCACAACTAAAATTCAAACGACAAAAGACAAATTCCATGATTAATTATTTTGGAAAGGACTAGCCCCCATTCTTCAAAGGGTGAATAACACTAACCACTGAATAGATCTCTTCCTAATGGACAGCCCAGAACATTTTTTCAACACTTATCAGCCTGATAGCAATTTATCCATTGGAAAGTGTTATAACCCTTTGAACAACTGGGCCCTGTTTCTGTCCACCTGAGAATCTACAGTTATATCCAAATGTGGAAAATTCAACAGGAAGGGATCCAAATACTCTGGATAATAAAAGAGAAAAGAAAGAAATTAATTGAGAGTACCCTTGTAGTTCTAAGAAACAAAACAAAGGAGAGAGACAGAGAGAAAAAGAAATTGCATATACAAAAGGTTTCTTTTTTACATATTACTCACTTTGAACAGCAGACTCTATATCCCATTCAGTCAGGACTGAGTCTGGATCAGAGTTCAAAAGTGTGAAGGAAACCTGAAAACCTTTCAATGAACAAGGGCCTGTTATCAGATGCTGTATTAGTTATGATACTTTGAACAAATAAAATTATGTTTGATAGGAATGGTAACTTTCCTTAATTTGTGATGCTACTTACTAAAGAGCAAAAACTGGAAATAGCTTATTTTAGAATAAATTTAGAGACAATACTTATAACCATTAGAGATATTTTCATTACAGTGGGCTATTATTGTATAAATTAAAGTAACTTCCAACCTGTTGTTGACTTCTGTGCTCGCATACTTTCCACAGAGTCCTTAAAAGAAAATAATCAAATCTGTTTAAAAATCAAGTGCTTTATGATATCATACGTATTAGGAAGCTTTATTTGCTTCATAAAATAAATCAAGGACATTGCCCGGCTTATTTTAATAAATATATTGAACATATAAGTAACACCCATAATTATAACACAAGATCCGCTTCTAATAACAATATTACAACACCAGCTTGTAAAAGGAACTCTGGCCTTAGAACGTTTCACTCAAGCGCTTGCCGTTTGTGGAACGCTCTTGATCCCGAACCAAAGACACTCTCTCATACTAATTTTAAAAATTACTTAGTTAAATTTTACCGTAGTATGACTTCTTTTCTTGATCATTTTAAGATTCGTAAAACTTTTTAGTTTCATTAGTAGTAAATCAATCAATGTTGTATTGATAATAGTTCTTAATGTAATTTTAGTTTGTAGATTATATAGGTAGTCAATTATTCAATCGATACATTTTAGTACTTTAATTGTAGGAGGGCCATTATGAAAACTACTGGGTGACCAGTAATCAATGTCTTTACCCTCATTAAATAAAGTTATTACTTACTTACTTACTTATTAGTTGGTGATTATTTCCTTTATTCTTGTGACCTTATATTTGATTGAGGAGTGATATTGTACCAAGAAATTAGAGGCTAGTCACTCTTATGGGTCAAAGGGTTATGTTATACCACCTGTAACAAGGGCTGTATTCTGTGCATCCTTCAAAAATACTAGTCTTATCAAATCACAAGTATGCACAAGAAACTGATCTTCTATACCTTTGCAAATTGCCTTTTTGAAGCCAAGCTAAATGGCCTGTTTACTTCTTCTTTGTTAACAAAAACACTTCCAACAATCTCAGTAATAACTGAAGCAAGCTTAGCTGGATCTAAAGAAATGCAAAAAAATATGTTGTTATCATACTTCAAGTAGGATTAAGTATATATGTATCTAAATCTCATTCAAATTCAACCATTTCATTATGTCTTTCATTTCATCTAAGGTTTACAAGTATGAACTTCAAAAAAGTAACATCTCTTTTGTCTTTTTGGTGAAAACTGACAATTTCTCTTTTTTGTACTCTTACCTTTATCATTGAATAAAATGCAGTGAAAATGTTTGCCAATATATCCACTGATAGTGTTTGACTCTGGAGGTTCACGAGGTAGAACAAAAAAGGAATAATGTTGGCTTCGTGCATTTTCCAAGCTGTTTTGTCGTAGAAAATAGTCATCCAAATCTGTTGACAAGAAACACTATTTGCATAAGAACCCTGTACAGAAAATTGTTGTATAAAACAATGTATGGTTTTTTTACTCACTTATAGACTGACTACTTGTGCATCTGTGATTGATTGAGTGAATGAGTAATGAAATTGTCTGATTGGTAGGAGTCTTGTGAGATTGATTAATTCTTTCTCTAGTTTAATTTCAAGAGAATTTGCACTTTTTGCTAACATAAGCTTGAAATGAGTGATATATGTCTTTCAGAGAATATTATATCAATCTCCTAAACCTTTACACTCTAACATCAGTATGCATATTCTCCATACTATTCTCTATACATTTCTCAAGGTGCTGATTAGGAGAATTTGTTTTACAATCATAAGCTTCTTTACTTCATGATCATTCTCTTTATTCTCATGACCTTAATGTGTGATTCTGAGATGATACTGTGAGGAGAAATTAAATGCTAATCACTCTCACGGGTAAAAGGGTTAAACATGGAGACATTCAACTTGTCTGAAATCAAGGCAGGTACAGTAGTTAGGAAAAGTCGTTCTTGTTGTCTTAAAAATAAGATGGCTGAATTAAACAACAAAACAAGGAAAGGCTTACCTTGCATGGGTTTGGTTTTTAATTCTGTTGACATTGAAGAATCAGTAATTTCTTTCCTTACAACTGTCAGCCTGTACTCAGCTGACATCAAAGTATCACCTGGACAGAACAAAAAAATTTAAACACAAGCGTTATTACACACTATGACTTTTTTTTTAAACATATTCAGTCATGTGAGTGTTAATCAACAATACCTTTTTCTTCATTGAGCTTCTTCTCGATCTCTTCTTTCAAAGCAACGGGGTCTTGTGGACCAAACACAACTACTTTGAGGCTTACTACATACCTAACCTAAAAGAAGTATAAAAATGTCAAACTTTTCAGTAAGAAATGTAGTCGCAGAGAATGGTGTAAAGTAACAGGGGAGTGCTCTTTATGTCTGGATAAGGAAGCCCAGGCCATAGAAATTTAGCCGTGGAATTCTGCAAGTAAACGGATCGGAGAACTCTCAGATCCTTCATCATCGGCCTGAAATATAATCGAAATCAGCGGCTGTTCCAGTTATTCAGACTGAAATCTGGCCAAACATAAAATTATTGCGTTTTCATAAATGTTTGTCAAGTATTAGACAAGTACTAGAAGTACTATTAACATTTTTCTGAAACAATCCACTAATACGTTCGTTAAAATTACACCTTCTTGTAATGATTTTAAAAACTCCAGTTTCCCACCTCCTTTTCACCCTCCAGCATTGCTAGATTTTCTATTAATGCAGCTTACCTTAATTTGATTAAGCTGTTCAATTTCATCATATGGAAGCGCTGCTCTGTAAACTTTTGTAGTATTCCACCAGAGTGGAAGTCCAATACAGATGAAAATAACTCCCACACTCAGTGAGACAAACGCTTGTGTCCTCTTCTCAGAGATAGCTGGAATATCAGTGATAAACAAAATGAGGAAAATAATTTTCTCCTGACCTAAATGAAAGAAACAGATGAGATTCAACAAACACACTCACCCCTCCTATCACTCTCCGCATTCGCCATCTTGCATTCTCGGTCAGAGGCTTGGCACTAGTGTTGTATGTTCTGCTGACCAGCTGTTATCGTTGGCCAAAAACAATAACAAAACAAAATGGCGAATAATTTGAAGAAGGATGCCACCCGTTTCCTTGTGATAAACGCCGATGACTTTGGATATTGTGAACAAAGAAACCGTGGTATAGTAGAATCAGTCCAATCTGGAGTAGTTTCGAGTACTAGTCTCCTTGTAAACGCTGACAAGGCCCTAGAAGCAGTAAAATTAGCCAGGGAATATTCAATACCTCTAGGATTGCACCTCAACCTGACTGAGGGTCGAACAATGAAATCGCGACTCAGTTCCCTCACGTTGGAGAACGGTTTCATGAGGGGTAAGTTTGGATTCAGAAAGGCACTGGAAAATGGAGAAATAGATTTAAATGAGGTGAGAACAGTGTTTATGACGTATAGCGTGGAAAGGATATAAAAGTACCTGCCCGGGCGCATTAGAATAATTACCACTGTAAACTGAAGCACTTAAATTGTAATGCTGTTTGAGGCATAGTCATAGTCAACCTGACTGAGGGTCGAACAGTGAAATTGCGACTCAGTTCCCTCGCGTTGGAGAACGGTTTCATGAGGGGTAAGTTTGGATTCAGAAAGGCACTGGAAAATGGAGAAATAGATTTAAATGAGGTGAGAACAGTGTTTATGACAAATAGCGTGGAAAGGATATAAAAGTACCTGCCCGGGCGCATTAGAATAATTACCACTGTAAACTGAAGCCCTTAAATTCGAATGCTGTTTGAGGCATAGTCATTGTTCACAGCTTACACTGAACTTTGGAAAAACAGCTGAATATGTCACCTTGTGTTAGACTTACAATAGGATGGATCATGAACATTGGACAAGCTCACTTTTTTCGCAGATTTGGACCCTCCTACCAAACTTTCCTTTTAAGCATCCTTTGTATCATATTTGGTTACTAATTCTATTTGCAAGCTTTTTGGTCGATGTTCTTTTCAATCACAACACAACATTTCCTCAATAAAGGTTAAAAAAAACAGCCATTTCGTTCCAATTCTACCGCATTCATTATAGCGAGTCGTACAGTATACGCAAGAATTAGATGTGAACAAACCACTGCATTCGAACTATTGAAATTGTTACAATAAATATTTGCTTCTTCTGATGCGAATCAACATTGATACGAAACGTCATAACAATAGTGGAGACTATTGCGTCCAGTCACAAAAATAACTCAGTCTGATTTTCTAAAATAATAACATTAAACAGTTTTTGAAGAAAAACGAAGAAACTACTCGTATTACAAGTCGTTCGTAAAGCCTATGATAAGTAAAAATTTTTCTGTTCTGAACTATTGGAACTCTCAGCTTATTTTCAGATGCAAATCAACATTTATGTCAACGTCTTAACAAGAGTGGAGACTATTACATCGAAATCAATCTTATTTTCTAATTTTAACGATTATGAACTGTTGAGGGATCCGAAATAACACCTTAACAATTACGAAGACGTCTAGAGTCTGGCAATCTGCAGACAATGCAGAGCCACTCGCCCTCCGGGGCACTCTTAAATCCCTCGCAGCTCATGTGTGACCTTTCCTCGCACAACTCGCACTGTACCATGTCGTCCCAACACTCGGGCATTGAACAATGACAAAATAAATTAGTGTCACAAGTTTGTCTCTTATTGAATCTAGCGGTGTTCGACTATCGCGGAAAAGGTTCAAAAATGACCTCTCTCTAGACATTAAACTAAATTCTTGCCCATTTTCCCGTCCAAATCCGCTGGGACACTGGCACCCGTCTACTTTAAACAGAGTTCCCGGCTACTTAAAGCACGAAATTAAAAAAAGAAAATCGTTATGAAAAAAACTATCAACTTCAACTAAATTTCAACTCTTTCCTGTAAGTTTAAAACATTTTTTTCTGCACTTCTTTATCGATTACTTGCCATCAGATTGTGGAAATAAAATTTACTCTGACGAGAAAGGCGCTGCGCGATAAGAGAGACCTTAAGGAAACCACGCGACGGCAACGAGGACATGGAAAAACAAAAGATATAATAGGCAGAACAATAGTTCAGCACGTGCATTTGTACATTTCTGAGCCGTACTATGCAAAACAACAATGTGAAATCCCCACAATTTGCGTCGTCTGCAAACCGAAACCGCGACGGCAATTTATTTTAATTTCTAGTTGGAGCTCAACACTTCTTTGATACGTTATGCTGAAGTTGAGGTGTGGCGCTGTATGAGACGGTAAACACATGCAGCCATTTTTTAAATTCAAATTATAGGCAGAAATTCGTTTTTTAAACGAAGTCTTCCTTGGCGTTGCCGTCCTGACTGCTTAAGGTCCCAAATAGCGTTTTTAGAACTGTCTCTTTCTAAAGTGCCTAATTAGCTATTACATAACTCTTAAACGTGACGTGCCATAAAAGCAAGTGCATTCTGCGGAGTGATCGTGGCAAGCAAAAGTAAAACTCACGCAAGCACTCGTTTGCACATGAAAAGTCAAGAGGGATGATCTAAAAAATTAAAGTTATGTTTTCCGGTTTTAGTTGGATTATAGCCGGTGAAAAGGCTTTCCAAAAAATTATCAGAAGATAAAATAAACATCAGGAGACGAATGTCGCCGTAAAAGATGCTTATCAGCTGACACGGCTTCTTAGTAAGCCAACATTTAGCTGGCTTTTAAGCTCAAATATTCCGAGCAATTGAAAGAAACTTTGATCCAATTTAATTTCCATTGAAGATAGAGCCCATCGGAGGTTTTGGAAAAATTGTTCTCAGCAAGGCTGATTGTGTATCAGATTCCTGTGTTCCATCAACATTTGTTTTAAATTTTTAACTGCTGGGTGATATAAGGTGACGAAAGGAATTAACGTAAATGATTACGGCTCTGACTTTGAGTTTTCATAAACTACAAAGAGTGTTGTCAGTTTCACTCTTTAGAAGAAGAAGAAGAAGAAGAAGAAAGGAAGCTCTGACAACAACAGCAGTGTTTTGATGTAGCTATAGCTGTGTAGAGAAACAAACAAACTCTCTCAGAGTACCATTATTTTTACTATAATCAGATTAAGTATGCGTCATTCCAGGAAGATTTCTTCACCAGATTGCAGAAAAGTGCGTTTCTGGGAGACTTAAGTTTTAAAAGTTTCTGGGGGAGCATGCCCCCAGACCCTCCCTAGAGGTTCAGGCCTTCGGCCCTCAATTATACAGTGTACCGGCCTACTCACAAGGCAGTGCCCTTCCACTTCAAAAGTAAATGAAAACCCTGACTAAACCCTTTCCCTTTCAAGATCCAATTGGTAATTCTCCTTACTGTCTGCTGTACAATTTCTTTGAGGATGGTTTGGAGAATCTTTATTCTCATCACTTTTCTGCTTGATAATGTATTGATATTATAAGGAAAAATTCTTTTTTGGTCACCCATGAGAGTTAAAGGGTTAGCAAACATGCATTTTTTTTCTTGACAAGGCAGATCAAAGAAGAAGTAGAGTGCCAACTGCAGTGGTTTATTGACAATATAGGATCATTACCAACGCATATCGATGGACATCAACATGTTCATGTATTGCCTCAAGTGTGCAAAGTTATGTGTGAGGTGATAAAAGAGTTTGGAATTGGTTGGACAAGAGTACCAGTGGAAATAAACCTTGAGGATTGTGTATGGATCAAAGAACCTGTGAACAATTTCAACAAATCTGTTATGGCAGATGCAGAAAATTCCAAGTCAATTTTATCTAACTATGGAATAAGGTAACTGTTTAAAACAATGTTGAATAAGATGTCAAATTTTCAAGAAAACTCATTATGGACCTTTCCCACTGCTTAAAGAAGGTTTAGCAGATGCAAAGCATACCTACAAGTGGTCTATTAAAATGCAACAGAATGTGTAAGACATCATCACAACATGGAAATCTGCAACTGTGAGATCAGTGTGATGAACTGAGATGGGATGATAGTTGATTTAGGAGGCTAGAAAGGTTTTCTTTTGGGAGCCTGCCATACTTGAATCTTTAAAACAAAGCAATTACTTCAATCATATTTTAATGAGATGTCTAGACCGATTTGTATGGGAATTTCCAGTGAGGGAAATGTGTCAAATACTGAGTTTGTAATCAGAAGCTTAGACATGGATTTATCTAGTCAGTTGTAAGTATAGTTCTCTGCCTGCAAGTGTCAAGTGACAGTTCTATTGTTTAACTTATGCTTATCTTGTAGGTTTTCAAGTCATTTTATTGGATTCAGCACCATGGGGAAAGATATGACAGTCTCCAGGCTCAAACAGGCCATAGAAAATGTCTTCGCAGAGGACTCTGAAACAGTTTGTGAGCTCATGGTACATCCTGGGTATAAGAGTATTTTAGGATGTGGTGGTTGTGGTGAGGGACCAGATTTGTTTGCATGTTCTGATGATAGGGAGCATGAATTGAACACACTCAAGAGCCCTACCCTTAAAGAGTACCTAAAATCTAAAAATGTTAGAGTTTGTTCTTTTCAAGAACTGAACATAGGAAGTGATACGCGTCTTAACCCTCAAACTCCCATGGGTGACCAAGACTGAATTTCTCCTTACAATTTTGAAACAACATTAAAGCAGACTAGTGATGAGAATAAAGAGAAATATCAATTAGGTAATTATCAGTTGATCCAATACCAAATTCTCCAAACAACATCATGAGAATTGTATGGCAGACAGTAAGGAGAATTGTCAATGAGATCTTGGGTGTGAAAGGATTAACTTTCTCTTAAAAGACCTGGAACATTTTTGACTCAATTTTTATTTATTTTCAACTTCCTTCATTTTAATAAAGTCGCAAAAATGTGATGATAATGGAATGGAATTAATTATTCAATGTTTCCATCTATGATAAGAGGATTTTCCAGTATTTATAGAACCATTTGACAAAGACAGTGATTTGTTTCTATATGTAAAGCAACTTTATTTTCCCTCATTCCATTCTAAACATAGCAAGGGTAGAGATTTCTATAATCAACAATATATAAAGACTACTGGTACTTGCTAAACTATAGTGTATTAGACTAGGGAAAAGATAACCAAGAGTGAATTATTTTAGTAATGTTTTGGTAAACTTTACCTCTTTCCTTATTTGCTTGTTTTGTTTTTTTATTTCTGACAAATCTCGTCTCTCACTTGTTGTCATATCTTTCCTTCACTTATCTCAATTTCAAGTGAAACCTGCACTATGAATAACTGAGATCTGATAAAATGCACGATTTGGTTTGTTTTCCTCCAAAATAAGACTTTGGAGTTTATTTGACATGTTTGAAGTATTCATGATTGAATGATAAAAACTGGATACCAAATGAGTATATCAGTGATTGATGATTCAGGAAAAACAGCTTTTGCTCTGTAACCTACTCCATTAACTTATTAGAAAAAAACTAGCTTGGGTTTGGCTAAATGGCCACCAACTGAATTGAGTCCAAAGTGTGGCACAATGACCCTAAAGTATTGTTGACAAAATAGTCTTCATGTGACAAACAACACCAGTAATAGCAAATTTGCAAATTTCTAAATCTCAAATGGCTCACCTCAATTTACAAAGAAACAATTGCATTAACTTCCTCATGAAAGGCAGTAACTGGTGGGAAGGGCAAGTTACATTTCCAAATTAAGTTATGGTAATGTCTTTCTACTTAAAATTATAATAAGTTACTCATAAAAACTTGCAAAATAAATAATTGTACAATAGTCCTATTTATATTGAGGAATTTTATGATCAATTATTGATGTTTTGTTTCCAATTTCAGTGAAGCTTAAGGTAAGTTTTTACATCCAACACAGTCATTCCTTGTTTTTACAAGAACACAAGTTAATATCAGATGGGGTGACAAAGTAGCACAAAACAGTATTCAAATACACTTAACCCTTTAAGCTCTAAGAGTGACAAGCATTTAAATTCTCCTTACAAGATCACCCTTGAATCAAACATTAAGGTGACAAGAATAAGGGAAATGATCACCACCTATTACAAAGCTCTTGATTGTTAAACAAATTCTCCTTAACAGCTCCTTAAGATTTGTGCAGAGAAGAATATTGAGAATATATGTACTGATGCCAGAGTGTAAAGGGTAAAATATGTCTACACTCATAAACCATAATCAAATCAAATTAAACTAAGTGAAATTTAAAGTTCCGGCAGTAGCTTAAAAGATCAAAGATTGATCCTGGTGTCAAGAGTGGCTTAAAGTTTGGCCACTATATATGTTGATTTTTGAGTAAATTGTTCTTCTTCTGTGGAGCCTTTGAGAGCTGTTGTTGAGCTGGTTCCTCCACTGATTGCCATGGAAACTTGATCAAAATACCCTGTTCCAACTTCTCTCTGATGTTTGTGAGCAGTGAAACCATTCTTGGCCTGTGCAAACTCATCTTCTTGGATCTTGGTGTAGGCAGCCATGCCATTGTCTCTGTAGTCTCGTGCAAGCTTGAACATGGCATGATTGAGAGAGTGAAAGCCAGCTAAGGTTACAAACTGAAAGCGGTATCCCATTTTACCCAATTCCCTTTGGAAGACAGCAATTTCTGCATCACTGAGGTTGGCCCTCCAGTTGAATGAAGGTGAACAGTTATATGCCAGAATTTTTCCAGGATAGCGTGCATGAATGGCTTCAGCAAATCTTCTTGCTTCTTGAAGGTTTGGCTTTCCAGTTTCACACCACAGGACATCACAGTATGGTGCATAAGCTAAGCCCCTTGCAATGGCTTGGTCTAAGCCTGTCTTGGCGCGGAAGAATCCTTCTGGTGTTCGTTCTCCAGTCAGGAAAGGCCTGTCATATGGGTCAATATCTGAGGTGACAAGAGCAGCAGAGTTGGCATCAGTCCTACCAACAATCACAATAGGGACATCCAGAACATCAGCAGCCAATCGTGCAGCATTGAGGACCTTCACAAATTGTTGTGTGGGTACTAACACTTTTCCTCCCATGTGACCACATTTCTTTTCCGAAGCCAACTGGTCTTCAAAATGAACAGCAGCTGCACCGGCTGCAATCTAGTCAGGAAAGAAGCCATTAAACATCAGCATTAACACCAAAATTCTACTTAAGCCCTTCACTCCCAAGATCTTAGCAGCAATACTCTGTACTATTTATCATACATTTCCTATGACATTAGTTCTGAGAATTTGATATTGAATCAACTCACAAGTACCTGGAGAAGAGCTTAAAGTGACCTCTGATGAATTGCTATATTCCCTTTCCAAATTTTCCTACATTCCCTTCAGAAACAGAGGGAGAAGTAAATGTTGAAATAGCAACAGCAAGTCTCTCAGGGCTTTATTTTGGAAAACTATTTCTCGCTTTTTTCTCCTGATGTATTTTGGTTTTTCATCAGTTTGAAAAAAAGGTTTCCTTAACTACCACTGACCTTTTCAACAATGTGTTATCCATTTAGTACCTGGGGCCCTTGTGAAACCCTTGAGGTCATTTGTTGAAACAAAATTAACCTTTGTTTTATCAAAACAGCAATCTAATCCATCTCCAATCTAGCCTACATTTTATCCCAACATTAATATTTTCATGTCAAAATAGTTGACATGGAGAAAAATTATTTATATACTCATGATCTCCAAATTATCTTAGACTGTGGTGTGTCACATAAACAATAGCTCCAAGGTTAACCTTCTTCTGACCTCTAGCTTATCAACTTTTTTGTTTTACTTCACAACAGAGGCCTTGAGTGGGCAGTGTGTTGAAACAGAAGGGAAAAATTGGAAACAACAATGGATAAAAATTATCTACAAGTTCTTAACATGCAACTCAGAAAATTACCATGGACTTGGTGAGTTCAAATGCATTCAATGGGCCTCCAAATCCAGCTTCACAATCAGCAACGATTGGCAAAAAGTAGTCAATGTGTTTGTCTGTGCCTTCCATGTGCGCAATCTGGTCTGCCCTGATAAACGCATTATTAATACGCTCTACCAGTTTTGGAGCAGAGTTTGCAGGATACAGGCTTTGATCGGGATAAGTCTGCCCAGCTAAATTGTTATCACCGGCAACTTGCCATCCACTTAGATAGATGGCTTTTAAACCAGCCTTGGCCATCTGAACGGCCTGTCCACCTGAAATCAAAAACAGATTTAAAATAAATACATGATAAGAAAGTACTATTCAAGAAAAAACGATAGAATGCTAACATATTCTCCGTTTGTCTCATTTTATATTTTTTGGTCTCGATTTAAAAATAAAAACGCTGGTGAAATGTTTTTCTTGAGGGATATCCGAATGTCAGTAAATTTTGCGTTAGAAAATTTTCCGGGTACATCAATTGACGTCGATGCCTTGATGCGACGTAAAAACCGGGCTATACTGCGTCATTCGCCTCCCAGGAAGACGATCTTTGTACGCTACATTAGGAATATTGTTTCGCGGTTTAAGTGTTACGTTAGTTCTTGACTTTTAATCGGAAATCAAATGGAAAAATTGTCAAGTCACAGTTCTCAATCGCTCATTCATGTCTGAGTCCAAAGTTCGCGTTCCGCCACATTTCCACGTCATTAAAATTTCTTGGGTTGACGTGGCCAAGAATAAGTCAGATCCGAATTTTTTTGCGTCTCTTTTAACTAATATGACAAAAAGAAACTTTTAGGAGTGTAGATTCATATAGAAACGATTAGCAGCCAAGTGTCAGGCGAATTGCCCGCCACGTATTATATTCACCATATTTGTAAAATCCTTATCTACCATATTTGGGAAAAGAGTGTCTTGCACGTGGAGACAAAGTCTAACATTAAAATAGTTAGCTGAAAATGTTCTGTTTCACATACAACTTCGTACAGAGCGGTTACTTACCCGTGAGAGCTCCTAAAGCATTCACGTAAGAATTCCCTCCGCGAGTCAAAAGTTCCCAGAGTTTTATGGCTCCTCGCTTCGACAAAGAGTAATCGATTTTGAACGAACCGCGAAGCTTTTCTACAGTCTCTGGGCTGTAGTTTCTCTTGATTCCTTGAAATCGCTGATGTTTGGAAAACATTGTGAGCAGGACGGTTGAAACTTAACACTGGGCTCTGATCAACTGGGATATCTTTACTTCAAGAGAAGCTTCTCCGTAAATTTACTAAGTGAGAATCTTGGCCAATTTTTCGAGCGTTTTGTAGTAAAATTATACATGAACTTTGATCGATTTTCTTACGGACGTCATCATTGGTAAAAATTTTCTCTATTGTTTCACTGCGGATTTGATTGGTGGAGGCATGATGAGAGACGCCTCACGCTAGGATAAAAAGTCATGTGGGCACGACCAAACTCACGGATTGTAAATTGCATAAGTATTTTCATACTTATCTTTCATACTTATCTTTCATACTTTCACTTCTGTATTTATGTTCAGAGTTACCTTTTTCAAGTCGTGCGACAGTTCTACATTGAAAAAGACAAAGATTCGCTGCCACGATCGCAGTCAATTTCGTGACTGTGTTGTCGTGGGTCTGACGCAATATTACCAAGGATTGCAATTCTCGTGTTGCTACGGACTATAAATACGAAACAACTCGCAAATCGATAAAAAACAATACGAATATTACATATAGTACCAGTATAGAGTATTTTTGCAGGCTTAAATGAAGAAAACAACGACATACCAGATGAAAATACTATGTGTTACTTACCCCCTTCCCCACCCCCTGACATTACTAGGAAAACCCACGGCACACCTCCTGATGTCCTTTGTCCCCGCCCCCCTGGTCACCCCACGTTGGACCTTGAACTGTGCGCTGAGGCTAATGGGATCTAAGGACGAGACGAGGGCGAGACATTATTCACGAAAAGTCTATTAGTGTGCTGTCCGGCCAAAAACTGGGTTTGAACGCGAGTTTTCTCCTTATCAGAACTCTTAATCCATCTGTAAGTATGAAAGACAGTTTTTTTTCCACAATTGGAGGCATCTTAAACTTCTCCTCTATCACTTTGTTCCACGGGTCACAAACTGTCACGTGTCATCTAATTCGGCTGTGTAATTTTACTTGCATTTCATTCAGGTAAACTAGAACCTCAAACTTCTGACAAATTAATCAACCAATAAACTTCTCCAGAGTGAAACTGAGAAATTTAAGGAAGTTCTTACTATATCTACATGAATAAACTTAACTTCAGGTCACTGAATGGTCACGAAACGTAATAACGTACCCCCCTGATTGTAAACTACTTTTTTCTTTAATTGTTACTTTGGACCCATTGATTGTAAGGCAAGGTCGATCAGAGATAAATTCTGTCAGTCTCCTTCTCTCTTTCAGGCTGTAATCGTGAGTAGGCTATTTCAGCGAGATCATTCGGAAGATTTGTATGGGATATTGGTTGCCCAACCTCCTTACCTATTTAAAATATATTCAGACGTGACTCAAACATTTTGATTTATATTGCATCTGTCTTGTTTCTAATAAACAGATTTTGTTAAACAATAACAAAAATAATAAATAGCTCTCACAGCTGTGATCTTTGTCTCTTAAAACCCTCCCCTACTGTTAAAACAACACTAATCCAGTTCTCAGGGATGTCATGGGAAGGGGATATTCATTTTCTTGCTGAGGGTTGCAAATCATGGAAGATCAAAGGTTTTCTTAGGTATTTGTTCTTTCGAAATCAGCTATTCTAGAAATTCTCCTTCTTGAACAGGAAAATAAACAGAGGATGGCTTACTTGTTGGAAACTTTCCCATGAAGAAGGTTATGCTTAGCATCTTGTTCTAAAGACTGATTGATGTTGTTTTTTCATTGTAGGTTCCTGAAAACAAAGCCATGAGGTGTCCAAAGGGTGAGTTTATCTTGTAATATAAAGTACAGGGGGATATTGAAATATTTACTGATTGGATCTTGGGAGTTTGAGGGATAGGTGCTTGTTTTATTGTTGTTTGTCTGTTTAACCCTTTAACTCCCAAGATCTCCTCAGTAATTCTTCTAACTGTCCACCATTCAGTTCTTGTGAGGTTAGTTTGGAGAATTTGGTATTGGATCAACTTATAATCCATAATTGAAATTTTTCTTTATTCTCATCACTTGTCTGCTTGTTATTGTACTGATACTGTAAGGAGAAATTCTGTCTTGGTCACTTATGGGAGTAAAAGGGTTAAGGGAAAAGTAAATAGAAGTTAAAAATAGTAACTTTGTTTATGACTTGATTTTGATAAAGAAATTTATGCAAATCAACAGGTACATTTTGTTGGTATTATATTTGCATTGAATTAACCAAGGCAAGCAACAAAATTTTATAAGAGGACTTTTCATATGATTATCTGAGGAAAAGAGCAAAAAGTTTACTTAATTCTGCCTTTGAAATTATTTAATCTCTTTTTACTCTCCCTAACTAGGTGTTGAAATAACTGGGGAAATCAAGCCAGAATACAGTGAAATTCTATCACATGAAGCCCTGGAGTTTCTTGCTGATTTGCATCGCAGTTTTAACTACCAGAGGAAAAAGCTGCTAAGAAAACGACAGGAAATCCAAGCAGAAATAAACAGTGGGAAGCAAATTAGTTATCCTGAAGCTCACCATGAGAAGGATTGGAAAGTGGCACCTGTCCCACATGATCTGCAGATGCGACATGTGGAGATCACAGGACCGACAGACTGTAAGATGGTAATTAATGCCCTGAACAGTGGGGCAGACATGTACATGGCTGATTTTGAAGACTCACTGACTCCCTCCTGGAAAAATATTGTTGAAGGACAAATAAACCTCTTAAATGCAAACAGGGGGACCATTAGGTTCATCAATGCAGATGGTAGGTTTGAATGCATATTTACTTACCCCCCTAGAGTGACTGGCTTCCTATTCTTCCTTATAGTATTAACCTTAAATCAAAAGGTCACGAGAAAAGTGGAAATGATCACCATTTTTCACAGCACTTGGCCAGTAGAAAGGCCTACAACAATGCACTTAAATCATTTCTACAATCATTATTGCTGCCTCAATTAACAGATGCTTTTATTTCTATTATCAAACTGTTAGGATCAGAGCGACGTTTGAAGGACAAAACAGCCTGCTTGTTGGTTCGTACCCGTGGCTTGCACCTAGATGAGAAACACATCCTTTGTGATGGAGAACCCATGAGTGGCGCACTGGTAGATTTTGGACTTTACTTTTTTCATAACGTCCATATTAGGCTTGCCAATGGCTCTGCTCCATACTATTATCTTCCTAAAATGGAGACTCATTTGGAAACAAGGCTTTGGAATGACGTGTTTAAATCTGCTCAGGATTACATGAAAGTTCCTCAAGGTTAGACCTGGAAGCTAACTCTCCTAATTGTAGACAACACTTTTCTTTGTTGAATTGTGCGGAGAGTTTGGTTATGATCAGCAAGACAGAGAAATACCAATCAAGAATTAATCAGCCAAGGAGGATCAAAGGTCTTGAAAGATAGGGAAGATTATTTACAAATTGCTACTAATGTAATGGGGAAAATTTTTTCAAAGATTTTAGTAATGTACAAACTGCAATGTAACTGCTGTCATTTTTCAGTGATAGAGTTTGTGTCACAGACAACTTACTGAATCTGTGATATTCTTTCCTGTTCACCAGGAACCATACGAGCAACTGTTATGTTAGAGACTCTGCTAGCAGGAGTGAACATGGAAGAAATGCTTTATGAGATAAGAGAGCACTGCTGTGCCATGAATGCTGGAAGGTGGGACTACATTTTTTCAGCAATTAAAAGATTCTCCAGAAAACCTGATTGTGTACTACCAGATCGTAAGCAGGTAAAACATACAAAAAATCAAACTTGCATTGTATATAGTAGATATGACGGAATATATGTTTTGTAAGGGTTTTAATTTTTTAAGAAAGTAGTAGATAAGTGTTACTTCAATTGATTATGTAGACATGCTCAGTTGGGAGTAGATTTCAGGTCATGATGATTTTATTCTAGATTTATTTGCATTCTTCCCTGTTTGAGTTACATCTATCAGAATTAGTCATTATTTTAAACTATGATGTTTACATCTTGTTAAGCTTTCTGTTAGTGTTGATGTCCTCGTGGTCGAACACCCCCACGCCCCACCCCCAAAAAAGTCAATTACACCTGCATCTTTCTTGCACCAAGTATAAGAGGTTCACCAGAATTGTGATCTAGATAATTTCTTTAAGAGCGTTGCACAAAGTTCTTACAAGAGGTAATTAGCCCTTTCATTCAGGATCTCATCATTACTTCTCCTTGCTTTCTGTGGTACAATTCTTATGATGTTAGTTCAGACATTGGTATTGGATCAACTGATAATCCCCAAGTGATATTTTTTGTTATTCTCATCACTTGCCTTGGTTAATGTTGCATTGATATTGTCATTCAGGAGAGTTGAAGGGTAAATAGCTTGATATGATAATGTAAGTCTAGCAAGTATATACACAATTGTTTTTGATTTGCAGATATCAATGACAGTACCATTCATGAGAGCATACACAGAACGCCTTGTTCAGGTGTGTCATCAGCGTGGAGCTCACGCCATGGGTGGAATGGCAGCTTTTATTCCAAGTAGAAAAGATGAAAATGTCAATAAGATGGCATTTGAAAAGGTCCGTCAGGATAAGGAACGGGAAGTGGCTGATGGATTTGATGGCACCTGGGTTGCACATCCTGACCTTGTGCCTTTTGCAAAGGGGATCTTTATGAAGGTGGGAATTGATTTGGAGTTTTGTTTTATAGCTGGAAAATTTGAAATCTCCTAAGTTTAAGTGAGAACTATTTATTTACCTGCAAGCTTTCTGTATGAGGGAACTGGTCATCGAGATGGTTCAATCACACCAGAGCATATTGATTCAAAAGGTGACACTTGACCCATTAACCTCATTGCTTAAAGAGGACTATCATTATGCACTTGAAACATCATCATCCACATTGGAACCAAAAACATCATCAGACAAACAATACAAAGGACTTAATTAGTGAAGCTTTTTGTGAGCTAGTCGACAAGATTATTTCCCAGAGATGTATCAAGTCTTAAAAGTTGGCAAAAGAGTAGTGATCATCTAAAAAACTTTGAGCTCTGCTCAGGCTGTAAAAAGTGTTCACAATATTTTCTTTTGGATTTCCTTTCAAAAATATTATCTCCAGCGTTAAATGCTTCCATGCCTAGGTAGTTTGTCCATTCTTTGACACTCAACTTTATAGCACATTTTTTTTGTTTTTTGTTTGTAGGGCTTGCATGGTGCCTCCCATCAAAAACATCGCCTGAGAGAGGAAGTAAATGTTAAGGTTGAAGAGATCTTGTCAGTTTCCGTGCCAGGAGGAAAGATCACTGAGGAAGGAGTGCGAGTTAATATCGGTGTTGCTCTTCAGTATCTGAGCAGCTGGCTATCGGTAATGTTTGTTGTTTCTCTTTTTTGGATTCTTTGACAGTCTCATATCCTTTATATACTTCTTTTTCTTCAAAACCCATTCAGCTAACTGTACATAAGCACAAATTTACTGGTATCTTTATTGATCTATAATTTTCACTTTTCGCATTTAAAAAGTACAATTTGAACAACTCTTGAGATGAATCAGCACTGACATAAATGAAACCTTAACCCTTTTAACCCCTTAAAGTGACTGTCATCTAATTTCTCCTAACAATATCACTCCTGATTCAAACATAAAGGTCACAAGAATATGTATTCTAAACAATCACCTTTTATGTAGGACTGTTATACTTGTTCAAATTTAGTGCTATCCAGAAAGTCTTGTTGTTAGTAGGGCTCATTTCTATCTTTCCTTTAACAGGGAATTGGAGCTGTTGCCATACACAATTTGATGGAAGATGCAGCCACTGCAGAAATTTCACGAGCACAACTATGGCAATGGTTGCGTCATGGTGTGCGACTTGAGGATGGACGTCCCTTCACCCCAGAGTTTTACAAAACTTTGCACAAAGAAGAGCTTGAGAAGCTTGGAGGTCCATCCAAAAGCCGTTTGGCACAGGCATCTCACCTTTTGGATAAGTTGGTACTCTCTGAAGAGTTTGAAGAGTTTTTGACATTGCCAGCATATGAACTTCTTGACAACCCCTCAGCCAAGCTGTAGATTTTCAGTTATCAAGCTTTATCCTACAGCATGAATGTTATTAATTGCTGTATTGGGTTTAACATGGTGTATAGTTGTCCAGAAATTCACCAATGTCACTAACAACCATTGTCTGAGCAACAAGTTTTCATTTATTTAAGATGAACTCTTGTAAGTGATAATTTTGTGGTTTTTGATGGACAAAATGTCGTCACCATGAGAAGTCTGTTGTTCTAGAAACTTGAAGCTGGTAAAGGTATCGGTTTTTGACTGAAAATTTGGATGTAATAATCAAGTTCAAAGATGATGTAGTGATAGTTTACCAATTAAAAAAAAGACTTTGCTTGGAAACCATTTTCATTTTTGAACACACTTTGCCCTTCACCCTCCCTTTCTCACTGTAAGATTTAACACCTACAACCATTATGGACACCTTTCAAAGATCTTTGGAATGCATAAGATAACAAAATTTTGCACTGTCACATACAGACAACTTGCCTGTAGTACAGACTCAAACTTACACAATGCAACTCAGAGAAAAGTGTATAAAATATCATAGAAATTTATTACAGAAGTTTCTTAAATATTTGTGGCAAATACAAATAATTCAGTACTGAAATGTCAACAATCCATAAATGTTATTTACAGGATTCAGTTTTTATGACCTCTATCTCAACTTTATTTTTCTTACACTCTCTCCTTACACTCATCTCCTTAATTAAAATCCTAACTTTTTTACAAATTATTTTACATATAAGGACATCATTATTATCTACCCATCTTCTAATCTGGGGAACATCATAATTGGAAAGTTACATGAGGATTAATTGAGCAACATTCAATATATAAATTGATCACATATTTGCAAAAGGATGAGTCATTACAGCATTGATGTTACTGAATAAACCATAGCAGTTATTTCAAATAAAACTGTACTGGTGACCAGTATTTTAAGGTTTCAAGAATACCCTTCTTTGGTATTACACTGTTTTTGTTATTGGCTAATTTTTATGAAAAATTAAAAAAAAAAAAAAAAAAGATTAAAATTAACTAATACAGGTTTGACAAAATTTAAAAATATTTTTGTTCTTTGTTGAAAGGAGCAGTTTCAAATATAGCTGATAATGGTTTTTTCAAAACAGACATATTTTATTGCAATGTGCAACCCATGTTTACACTCAACAGTAATGACTAGAATCATTTAAAGAAACATTCTTGGATTTTGCTATGTTTCCACATTGGCTTGTTTCTAGCAAATTTCATTCAAACCTTTACAAGCCCTGTGAAAAACCATGTTAACCCTCTAAAATCAGTATGCATATTCTCCATACTGCTCTTTTTACATTTCCTAAGGTGCTGATGGGGAGAATTTGTTTACCAATCAAAAGCTTCTTTCGTTGATCATTTCCTTTATTCTCATAACCTTAACATGTGATTCAGGGGTGATACTATAGGGAGAGATTAGATGCTAGTCACTCTCATAGTTTAAAGGGTTAACCTTTAAACTCCCATGAGTGACCAAGACAAAAGTTTCTCCTTACAAGATCAAGCAGACAAGTGATGGGAAAAAAAGAAAAATATCACTTTGGGGATTATTAGTTGATCCAATTCTAAATTCTCTGAAGTAACATCATAAGAATTGTATGACAGGCAGCAGGAGAATTACTCATGGGATCTTGGGAGTGAAAGGTTAAACAAATAAATGGGAAAGAAGATAAAGTAGGGGATATGAAGGGAAAAGATTTTACTATTGGGCATAAAAGTGATGTTCCTTCAGAAAAAATTGAATGTGATTCTTGCCATAGGAATAGCTATGCAGTTTGAAATCTTTCATCAATCATATTTTGTTTTTAGTATTAATAAATGTGTCCTTCAAAAGTTCAGGTTCCTCTACTTTGACAAACACAATGTCTTCATCTGTTCCATAACTGCATCGTGCTGATTCAAACATGTCATATCTTGCACAGCAAAGAACTTCGTTAAATGATGGATTCTTGTAATACACATATCTCTTATCTGCATCAAATCCACATAATACTATGTAATGACCACAATAGTCACTCTGATTTGACGCACATATACAGGATGTGAGCATCCTTAGTTTATTTGGAGAAAATATTTCACACCAGTGGCAAATCAAAACGTTTGAGTTCACCAGAACAATGGCAACATAACCCTTCAGCAATCTTAAAATAATTTCTTCCAATGACACACTCCTGAAATGAAATAGTAAAATTACAGATCAGCCAATTACAAGCATTTAAAAGTAGCTTTCATCATAATGCTCCATGTTACAATTACATATTATACTAATCATTGGTTACTTGTATATTTGTATGATAAGATGAATCATAAGGCACTTTGTTTAGTTCTTACTAATGATCTATTGGAGGACAGACAGATGACTTCACCATGAACAAATTTTTATTTTGTTCTTATATAAAACAAATAGAATCCATGAGGCTGTGGGTCTGTACAGTAGGATCACAGATGTCAAAATAAGGTAAGAAAATCAGAGACACACTCAGCTGCACCTTGCATGTCACTGTTTTGTTCTCAAAAATTTCGACGTCACCCATGATCTACTGATGAACAGACAAACAACAACATGGAATCTATTTGGTGATTACCGCAGGGATTAACAATATCGTTCAACTTAAATCTTATTGATTTGTCGTGTTAGCTTATGTAATTGGTGATGTCTCACAATCATTCTTTTGAACCAAAAAAACAATTTGAGACTTAGTCTTTCCTTAAAAGTGTTTCATTATTAATTTCTACCTGCAATTGCTTTGATTTTTCATTTTACACCACTCCACTAAAATTTAGTCTGGAAATCAATCCCGTAATTTTAAAAGTAAATAAAAAATTGATAATTCCGGAATTGTAAACATAGAAATTATCTTCTAATGGATCAAACATGACCTCAAGAGTTTAGTAATAATTTTTAAGGTTCCAACTGTAAAACCTGAAAGTTAAAGGCCCATCAGTGTACGCAAAGATAAGGATGATATTGGGATTTACACGGGTTTGTTTACAAAATGAACGTGATCACCAGAAGGTCATATGAGTGATAACTGACGTTGATTGCATCACGTACAAAGTGTACAGACAAAGGCGTCTCTCTCTCTTCTTTTAATTAATGTTTTCAGCAGGAATATGTCACCATCAACGAAGAAACTGAATATACGAATTAAATCATTTGGGCTGGAATATACAAGAGCCATTAAGAGTTCACATTGCGTCAATAGACGTCAAACGGGTTGAGGGGCAAACTAACTAATTTATGCTACGTCATGCATGTCACGCAAATAACAATTTTGTTTCGTTAAATAAAATTACTATTAAGCTTAGGCCAAAAACCATAGTGGAAAAATTTTGGGATTTTTTAATGACAACTTACCTTTTATCAACCTTTAATTCTAACTGTGGTGCGAGAGAGAACAGGCGATTTACTCTTGTTTCGTCCAAGGTGAAGGTTCCTTCGTAAAACGAGTTTTGCCCGTAACTTGGATCTACTCCTAAAGTTTTCGTGCAGAAAATGTAATCAACCCTGTACTCAGTGAAAATACCAGCAATGTCTATGGTCCAAACACTGCTTCCAAAATTCTTTTTCGCGCAAATTTCTTCGTATTCCGAGTTATCGAACTTATTCCCCAAAACCTTCTGTAAAACCATCAACGAACATGCCAATCCACAATCCCAGTCTGTTTTCTGTTTTACGTGAGGCAACTCGATCTGTAGACGAAACATTTGAGAGAAAAATATGAGCCCTTCCTTGCCTATGTGTGGTCTCCTTGTGATGTCCCTGACTGTTTGTGAAATAGTACTACAGAGGAATACAAACAAAACATATTTATCCGGAAGAGCGGGAAGCGCGCCAGCGAGTTGGTCCGGTTTGAACGTGATGTTTACGTACAAACATCCCAACCCCCAGCCCTACGGTAGAAAATATGCTACGAAGGAAAAGTCACGCAGGAAGTCACGCGACTCACGCACTAAGGTCATGTCTTGATGCAATGGTCTCATAACTACAAATTCTCTTTTAAGTTTATCAAATGATAAGCAAACTAAAGAAGAAATAGGTAACGAAACCTTGAGCAAGAATGGATATGGAGATATGGGTATTCCGATACTGTTGATCAAAATCATATATCCTTGAGCAGAAGTATACAGCCTAAATATAAGCTTCTGCCTTTAGCCATTCACTTTTTCAGCAAAGTTTATTCGTTTGGTTCAATAAAATTCTCAAAAAAGTCTTCCCAGGCTATTTTTTAAGAGACATTACAGGCATCTTAGGTTTAAACTGAAATATATGTATTCAAAATTCCCCACTTTCACATCTTTCGTAGAACACTAAGCTTGCCGCTGTTGATTTCGCGTCTGGTTTGTTGTACATACATCTTTGGACAAATAGATGTTCCCAAACTCTTAAAAACTAAAAAAATGCCTATGCAAAAATTTTGGGCATACAAAAATTTTGAATTGAAAGTTAATGTAAATGCATTTAATTTCCAATCTGCCTTTTTCTTATCTAACATAATAACCTTTGTTTGCTCCCCGAAGTTTCGCTAAAGGGTTGTTTTAAATTTCTCATAGGAGAACTAAATGTTTCAAGATAAAATTACTACAATGTCTATCCAAAGTTTGGGATCCAAACACAGTGTGTGATCATAGAATTAAGGTCTTTGAACTAAGCTACACAGCCTATAACTGATAAGCACTAAGTTCAACATATTAGAAATATGTTAGAAACCGCTAGAAATTGCAAAATCTATTGACTGTTTTCCACAAT